>NW_017674402.1:0-14180 GCF_001879085.1 Nicotiana attenuata
TCATTTCCAATAAGAAAGTCACAAAATCTGGTCCAAATGAAGTAGACGTTCTTTGACGTTTACTACGTCTTGGATCTTCTTGGTTAAGTGTACTTTCTTTTGTTTCTTCCCGAGGTCGTTTAGATCCTTCACCAATCGACTCACATTCCTTTTTATACGGATATATATTTTCAAAGAACTCAGCATTATCTGATTCTATAACCGTATTATTATGAATGTCGGGATTTTCTGATTTATGAACCAGAAATCGATATGCTTTACTATTAGTTGCATATCCTATGAAAACACAATCAACGGTTTTCGGTCCTATTTTTACCCTTTTGGGTTTAGGAACTTGCACTTTTGCCAAACACCCCCACACTTTAAAATAATTCAAGTTGGGCTTCCTTCCTTTCCATTTTTCATATGGAATGGATTGTGTTTTGCTATGGGGTACTCGATTTAGTATTCGGCTAGCCGTAAGAATGGCTTCCCCCCACAAGTTCTGTGGCAAACCAGAACTTATCAATAATGTGTTCATCATCTCCTTTAATGAACGATTCTTTCTTTCTGCAATCCCATTGGATTGGGGCGTGTAAGGGGCCGTTGTTTGATGAATAATTCCATATTCTAAACATATTTGTTCAAAAGGAGATTCATATTCACCACCCCTATCACTTCTTATCATTTTGATTTTCTTATTAAGTTGCGTTTCAACTTCATTTTTGTATTGCTTGAATGCGTCTATTGCTTCATCTTTACTATTAAGTAAGTAAACATAGCAATATCGAGTACTATCGTCAATAAAAGTTATGAAATACTTTTTGCCACCGCGAGATGGTATTGACTTCATGTCACAAATATCTGTGTGAATTAAGTCTAAAGGATTTGAATTCCTTTCAACCGACTTATAAGGATGTTTAACATACTTAGATTCCACACATACTTGACATTTTGATTTGTCACATTCAAACTTGGGCAATACTTCCAAATTAATCATTTTCCGTAAGGTTTTATAATTGACATGACCCAAACGTATATGCCATAATTCATTTGACTCAAGTAAGTAAGACGAAGCTGAAATTTTATTATTATTTTCAACAACCATTACATTCATCTTGAAAAGGCCCTCAGTGAAGTAACCTTTACAAACATTTCATTCTTACTTATTACAACCTTATCGGAAATAAAAACACATTTAAAACCATTCTTAACAAGAAGTCCAGTAGAAATTCTTCCTAATCTCGGGAACATGAAGGACGTTGTTCAAAGTCACCACTTTGCCGGAAGTCATTTTGAGAAATATCTTCCCACATCCTTCAATCTTCGCCTTTGAAGCATTTCCCATAGAAATCGTCTCATCGGGTCCAACAGGAGCATAAGAAGCAAAAGCTTCTCTAACAGCACAAACATGGCGAGTGGCTCCAGAATCAATCCACCACTCTTTAGGATTGCCCACCAAGTTGCATTAGGAAAGCATGGCAAATAAATCATCAACATCATCATGCTTTTCAACCATGTTCGCTTGACCCTTCTTCTTGTCTTTCTTCGGAGCACGACACTCCGTAGATTTGTGTCCGGTTTTTCCACAGTTGTAGCAGTTTCCACTGAACCGCTACTTGCTTGGGTTGTATTTCGGTCCAGAAGCTTTCTTCCTCTTTTTGTTCTCTTCAACAATATTTGCTCCCATTATTGTTGAGTTTCCACGGCCTCTCTTTTCAGCAGCTTTGTTGTCCTCTTCGATTCTCAACCGAACAATGAGATCTTCAAGGGACATCTCCTTGCGTTTGTGTTTCAAGTAGTTTTTGAAGTCCTTCCACAAAGGAGGCAACTTCTAAATCATTGTTGCTACTTGAAATGCTTCATTGATGACAAGACCTTCAATGAAATTTCTGTTAGTAAAAATACTAAGATTATTACTTTCAACATCAATATTAATTTGATTTATACCTTCGGCAAGGAGATCGTGAATAATCACTTGCAATTCCTGGACTTGGGTAATAACAGACTTGCTTCTATCATTTTATAGTCCAAAAACTTTGCAGCAACAAACTTTTCCAACCCGGCATCTTCGGTTTTGTATTTCTTTTCAAGCGCAGTCCACAGTTCCTTTGACGTTTTCACGCCACTGTAGACGTTATACAAAGCATCCTCCAGCCCGCTTAGAATATAATTCTTGCACAAAAAATCTGAATGCTTCCACGCCTCAATCACGAGAAAGCGTTCAGTTTCTGGAGTTTCATCGGACAGCACAGGAACATCTTCCTTGATGAACTTCTGGAGACTTAGAGTAGTCAAATAGAAGAACATCTTTTGCTGCCAGCTCGAAATCAATCCCGAAAAATTTTCTGGTTTTTCCGCCGGTGCCAATGCTGCCGGTGTCGTTCGGCTTGTTGAGGCATTGGCAGTCACCATTGGAACAACTTGGTTCTCATTCTCATTAGTCATTTCTGTAAAAGAATGGCACAAACGTTAAAATCACGTAGATTTTAATAGAGTACAAAACCACAAAGGTTTTACTCTTCCAGAAACAGTAAGTACAAATACAGAAAATATAGTAAATTCCTTAAGCTTGTTAGTATACTGTATTTGTAAAAATAATTCTGGAAATATAAATGAATATAAACAGAAATGTCAGAAAACCAATTCGAGCCCACTGAATTCACAGTGTTTCCTTAAGGAATTTAATCCCCTCCTAGTACCCAAGGTTATGGATTATTTCCTCCCAGGATAGAACGAATTACACACTGGTGTAGTGGTACTTCAAACCCCAGCGTTTCAGCGAACACAAAATTCGGTAGCAAATCACACTTACTTTTTGCTTTGTTTGATGCTAAAGTATGCAGAAGAAGGAGAAGAAACTCAGAAAATCATAGTGAAATTCTGAGCAGAATAGTGTTGTATTTATAGCCAAAGTTGGACTGAAATCTGAAGAGGTGCAACTCTTCAGAATGGCTGTTTGCAAAACGCCCACAACATAAATGTCATTACATAAATGGCCATTTACTCAACAATAAAGAGGGAAAATAAAGAGGGAAAATTGAAGAGGGTAGTTACTTTTCTGTTACCAAAACAGAAAAACGGATTGGATTTAATATTAATATTCTGTTATTAAAATAAATATTTAATAACATTTCTGTTAATATTTTACTATTAACAAATCCGAAGCCGAGCCGAGCGACGACGACGACGGCGCGAGGCTTGCCTTCTTCTCAACTCTTTAAGAGCTAGAAGAAGAGCAATTGCTTATATACCCATAAAAAACCTCTTTCTCTTCCAATATGGGACAATGCCCATTTGCCAAGGGGGAACTTAAAATTTCACTCAAAAATTTCATTTCCCTCCATTTCCCATTCACCCTCTTTTAAGTATTTAATATATTAATTAAATACATCCAAAACCCAACACAAACATAGATTGATAATATTGAAAAAGGTAAGCAGCAATCCGTTACAATTAGTTACAGTACAGTCATAATGTAGAATTTACTTGCACCATCAATGTATATGGTATACGTATGGTATTAACTGCCTATCCAGGATTACAATAGAATGGAGTAGAAAGAAGGCCCTTGACTTGCTTTATTGAATCATACAAGCTGAGTTTGAGTACGATGTAAAGCTCCTTTTTGAATCGTATACAAGCTGAGTTTGTAAGCTCCACTAAGCTGGATTTAGTTTATAGTCAAGGTCCAAAGTGGCATTTAAAGTTTTTGAATGGACGAAAAACTTGGGGAAGGGGGTTAACTTGATGGTAATCATCAACTAGAGTGGGATCATAATTCACATGGTAAAAATCTTACATCTCTAAATACATATGTCACCTACATCAATCCCCAGATAATTAATTACAAGTTATTCTGCTCTATTGATGTCACAACATGGTGTCATCAGTCATGTGGCGTTTGTTTAGATGGAGACATTCTAACAAATTACCTATTACGAGGATTATCATGGTTACAAATTTTTAGTTTTACTACTAATCTATCGCAATAATCCTTCTTTATCGGTGCGTAAAACCAACCAATCATTTTTGAAACTAAGAGTTTCAATGCATCACATATAGTTCACTATAATATAGCATTTTTAATGTTATAGTAGAGCAAATATCCAACGCCAAAAGAAGAAAAAGGAAGGATGGATTTAATTCTACTTGGCGGTAAGCTAGTTTAAATGTTTACATTAAAGTCAACTCTTGGTCAAACTTATGAACTCTTAAGTTCTTCAAATTGCCAACTTTCGACAAATTGTGTCGAATTCTTCTAGGAACCTAAAAAAAAAAAAATTCGAACATACGTACAAGTCCAAAATCATTATACGAACCTATCGGAACCATCAAAATCCGATTCTGAGTTCGTTTACCCAAAAGTCAAACCATGATCAACTCTTCCAACTTAAAGCTTCCAAATCGAGAGTCATTCTTCCGAATCAATCCCGAACCACTTGAAATGCATACCGACCATGCATGTAAGTTATAATACATTGTATGAAGCTACTCAAAGTCTGAAACCACCGAACGAAATGCTAAAGCTCATATCGACCGGCCGGGTCGTTACAAAATCCCAATCCAATTTGGGAGGGTGAGGTAATCTCTCACCCACATAAGAGCTTACACCTAACTTGTGCGCGCCAAGTGTTCGCTATAATGCCTCAAAGGCAATTTTTGTCCCTATTGGAGCCCGAGTTTCCGAGATTGATACACTAGTGGTTTGTGAGCTTACCTAGCATGAAATTTTAAGTGTGGGGTAGCTCAGCGGAGGCGGTATAAATGGTTAAAGTAGGGTGCATACATTGTATTTCCATGAGAACTAGTAGACTTGAGAATACGACAATGCTTAAGTGCACGAGGTGAAGTCTGAGTAACCTTGATTTAATTGAGAAAGCCATATGCTAAATTCTTAAATGTTGGGTTGTTACGACCATTTTTTGCTTTGATTCATGGCTCTACAAGTTGACTAGTAGTGCTATTTGCAGGTACCAATGGTGCGTTCAAATACATGTGCACAACCTCCGGCCAAGGGCAAGGGCAAGGGCAAGGCCATAGCCCCCACCAAGGGGAAGACATTGTCCTCCATACTGCCACCAAAGAAGCGGAATCGAGGAGAGGCTACATCTTGTAGTCAAGCTACATGGAGGAAAGCGATTGCAACTATAGCAACGTCACAACCCATGGCTCACGATGAGCGTGAATATGGGATTAAGAGTGTACCTCAATCGGCCAAAAGTGGTACAAGAGATGTCATCCAAAGAATATGCATCCAAACTTGGAGGTGGAGGAGCACCAGTTGAAATATAAGTACCCAGATATTTGGCACTCTATAGTCTATACATGATTTGGGATTGAGCTATGTGTTCAAGAATCCAGATGATATCAATGTGAGCTTGGTTAGAGAGTTTTATGCTGGATGGAATCCTGAGGATGATGAGCAGCTCGTGCCGATTCGAGGGAGACTTATTGATATCTCTAGTGCTACTCTTTGTAATCACTTGGGGGCGCCTGATGTCCCACATGCTCCGTTGGGAAACTTTATCGCCTGATCGACTTAGAGTGACTCGACGCACTTTGAGTGGTGTCAATTCTACCGCTTCTTAGGTCCGTGATAAGAGGACTAACCGCCATCTCAAATTCCAAAAAAAAGAAGCTAAAATTGGCGGCTAATGTCTGGTTGAGGTTGATTAATGCTCGGTTACTGCCTCGTGAGCATGACACCCACATTGGGGGAGAGAGGGTGTGTCTGTTTAAATTTCTGATGACCGGTCAAAAGGTTAATGTAGTTGATACGCCACCAGATGGCTCAAGTGAGGAAAAGCAAGAGGGTAGATCGGCTATTCTTCAGCAATGTGCTCATGCACTACTTGAAGAAGGAAGAGGTGTATGAAGAGCCGGAGTTTGACATGTTCATTCTGCAGCACTTCGGGGCGACTGACGATTTCTAACATTCAAGCTAAGGAGGATGATGATGGGTCCATTTTGACTGGTGCTCGGCATCAGGCTCGGGATGAGAGTTTAATGGCCCATTTTTATGGGACGCTTGGCTTGCAGATGCATATTGGTGGGCGGATGGCGACTTTTGAGGAGCTAGAATACTTGAATGATATCTGCTCAATGCTCATGCTCAGCATTTGGTAGGGATTGGTGAAGGCCAGTGATTGGAAAATGATGAAGATATCAACACCCCTGAGTATTCAGAGCTTGAGCCTGTGTAGCCCGAAGAGGAGCCCGATGGGGGTGGTGATGAGGAGGTGGTAGCTGATGACGGGGATGATTGGGAGGCTACTGATAGAGCCTTTTATGCTGAGGATGACGAGGAGTACCAGGCAGTTTCTTTACCACTCTTCCTGATTTTATTTGCTTTTATATGCACTGAGTACATTACATGATTTAAGTGTGGGGTGGAAGATTCTCGTTGGTTCTTAAATAGTATATTAGTATTTTTTTAGCTTCTTATTTTCATTTTTAGTAGTCCAGCTTTAGATTAGCTTCTTGTTTTCTATTTTGGCTTTGATTAATTAGATAAAAATGAAAAAGATGGAAAAAAGATATATTAGTGTAGCATTTTAGTAGCATCAATTTAATTTAGTAGTAGTTTATGTTAAAAAAATTTAAAAATATGAAAAATCGAAAAACAAATAGAAAATGATTGGACTTTTCACGACGATGGATCTCCTAGGTAGTTTTCTTGATATTAAAGTCTAAATAAAAATACAAAAATATGTCCTTTTTTTAGTTAGCAATAATTCCCCATGGTTTTTCTTCGTTTCTCCGTTCTTTTTCATGGGATGTATTTTAATCGGGTAGTTTTTTTTATTTTATTTTCAGAGTAGATTAGTGTAACACCCTGCAAATTCGGCTTAGGTATGAATGAGTTGAAGGAGTAGTAAGGATATATTTTGAGCATGTGAAGTCCTATCGAGATGATTATGGGTGAAAATAGTTGTTTCAAAATCAAGATGGAAAGTGAGGTGCATAAGATTTGACAAAATCGACTAAGTTTGCAGAAGGTCCGTATTCCATCAGTGTTTAGTGAAAATGTGTAAGGAATTTGAGGAAACTTAAAGCATGAAAGTTGTAGGCCTTTGAAATAGATTTCCAATGATATATTATGGAGCCCTAACGAATCTGTGTGGAAAAAGTTATGTGCGTTTTACGGAACAGTACCCGGTAGCGCGCCCATTAGCGCGACCACGCTAATTTTGAGGCAGTTTTACTGCCATTTAGCGCGTTCAGTAGGGCGAGAAAACCCCCAGGTGCGCGAGCGTGCTAGTGGGGGGTCGTTTTAAAGCTATATTTCGTCCCCCACAGCCCCAAAACATAAAAACTTGCTCTAGAAAGGGAAGCTCTCAAAAACCTAACTCCTTAAGGGTCCTTCCACCACCCAAGGTAAGTTCTAATGGTGATTTTAAGTTAATTTCAATTTCCCAAAATCTTATTAACATGGGTAAACCCTCCATATTATTAGATATTCGATTGGGACATCATTGTTGAGAGGAGAAACCCTAGAACTCGAATTCAAGGAGATTGAACGTAAAAAAGGTAATGTCTTCACCCTCTAATTGATTCTAGCATTGGTTTAATGATTATAAACCCTAGTTCATGATATATGAGTTGATGGGTTTGGTAGAAAAGCATGAACGGTGATAGGTTTGGGTTGTTGGTTGGTTATTATTGGTTATGGGTGTTGATTACCTTATGGGTGATAAAGAATAATGTTGTTTATAACCATTTGAGACTTTAGAATTTATTTAGGAGCAAGAGAATGGGTTATTGGGTGTAGAGACACCATTAATAAGGACTATGAAGCTTTATGCCACCTAAGTGTTTGATAAAATGCCTAAGTGACCAAAACATGACTATTGTTGCTAATTTGGGATCCCTTTGACTTGTATTGATATAGATTAAAGTTGAAAGGGTTGGCGAAGGTTGTATTACACTCAAGAGCAAGAAGTTAAGGTATGTGAGGCTAACTCTCTATGTTTGGGAATTTTAATGATTCTCCCTACACTACGTTTCTTTTACGACGTATCAATTGCCTCAGAAATATAGTTAAGCCTAGTTCCTTGAATAGTTGTAGAACTTCTATTCTCTAGCTTCATAACTCGTTCATGACTTTCATTTCGAACGTTGTGAGCTCAGTTCGTATTCAATATAGACTTGGGCTTGATGTCCCTAAGTCTCATTATAGCTTACTCAGCATGTCTAAACAGTCGAAGTTTCAGTGTTCATAACCAGTTCAAGAATATATGTCTCATTCTAGTCCTATTCAGTATTCCAGTATTATGTGACTCAGTATGATCCAGTATTCCAGTATTATGTAACTCAGTGTGATCCAGTATTCCAGTATCATGTAACTCAATGTGATTTAGTATTTCACTATCATATATTGCAGTATGATTCTCAGTTCCTGATTTTAAATCCCTGAATGTTGAACACTTGTATTTGTGCCTGAGGCCGCAGTTTATGCTTTATGCATCTTTGGGCCTGAGGCCGCAGTTTATGCTTTATGCATTTTGGACTTGAGGTCGCAGTTATGTATACGTATACTTGGGCCCTAGGCCGCAACTTGTGCACATGTATATATATATTGGGCCAGAGGTCGCAGTTTAATATTCAGATATAGAGGTTGTTCATCATTCAGAAGAGGGAGTATTCATAACCTTACTTCCTTTATTTAGTTCAGTTATCAGTTATCAGTTCAGTTATCAGTTCAGTTATTAGTTATCAGTTATCTTTTCAGTTATCGGTTATATTTTCAGTTATCAATTATCAGTTATCTTTTCAGTTATCAGTTCAGTTATCAGTTATCAGTTATCTTTTCAGTTATCAGTTTAGTTACCAGTTCTCACTTCAGTTTCAGTTTCAATAGTTATCATTTCAGTTATCAGCTTAGTTTCAGTTTCAGCATTTATAATTCTTTCTTTCAGTTGCTTTACATACCAGTACAATTCAAATGTACTGACGTCCCTTTTGCCCGGGGCCTGCATCTCACGATGCAGGTAATGATTTACAGGTTGATGATTCAGAGCGCTAGGGTTCTCGTACCAGCTGTTTGGTGATCCCCAGTTCTTTCGGGGCTTTATCATTACTTTACGGTCTTTTAGTATTTACAGGCAATCAGTGTTTTCAGTACTTTATTAGAGGCTTCATAGACTAGAGTAACAGTTAGACAGAGTCTCAGGCTTTTCATGTTAAGCCATGTTGGCTACAAATATATTTCAGAATTGTATTAGTATTTCCGCACTTTGATTTATAACATCCAGACTTTCAGTATATCAGCATGTGTTAGTTTATCTTCCGTATTCAGTATGTTATGATACCACATGTGGATTCAGCCAGCCAGTTGGTTCGCTCGGTCACATGTAGTCAGGCACCGAGTGCCGTGTTACGTCCAGGCCCAGGTTCGGGGCGTGACAAAGCTTGGTATCAGAGCCCTAGGTTCAAGAGTCCTAGGGAGTCTATGAAGCCGTGTCTAGTGGAGTTTCCTTTATATGTGTGTGCCGGCCACTCATATAAACGGTTAACTACCAAGACATCCAGGATTGTCTCATTTCTTTCTGCTCTAGATCGTGCCATGAAGCTTAGAGCAATAGTTAACCTTCTCTTCCTGTCGAATTCCAAACGTATTGGATGCCCAAGCAACACGCAGGAGAAACCTGAGGTCCTAGAGAGGATAATTGCCCATTGGGGGTATAATTATGGAGTACAGGTTGGTAAATATGAGACTTTAGAGGACGGTAAAAGTGGGATGCAATGGATAGTAGTACAGATTAAAGCATAACCTTATCAGAAAGTACAAAAGCAGTTATGATGTTTTATGGTCATCAGTTTTACTCAGCTACTAGTTATACAATCTTTCAGTTAGCAAGTTTATGGTTACGCCAGTATTCGGTTATATGTTCAACAGATCTCCAATTTACAGTGTATCAAAATTCTGGTGACTTGTGAGTACACAGTGATGCCTATGGGTGCTAAAAGAAAATGTAAGTAATAGTGATCATAGTGAAACTTCGCATGTTTTAGGTCCGGATTAAGACCAAGACTCACCGGATGGCACATGAAGTGAATTATCAGATGATGGCATACTTTGAAGGATAAGTTTGTGCATTGTAGTGTATTCGTATGTGTTTTACCTCAAAGAACAATTTCTTTTAATTCTTGAAAATGGAGCCACAAGTTGGATGATGATAATTCAGATGTCAGACCCTAACATTGGTCACTATAGCTTTGAAAGAAAAGAGCCTAAGGGTAAAATACCGAGGAGTCAGAAACGTTTGTTATTACCAAAGATGTGATTCATACCACTCATGCAAATGACTAGAAGATATGGAGTATGCAATGAGAACCAAGAGCAGCCAATATTGAATTTCAGGGAATGAGTTTAAGTTGTTTAGATTTATTCAAATCAGAACTAGAAGTACCACGTTAGTAAGCTATTATAAGAAGCAGCTATTGATGTAAGATAAAAGATATGGTAGTCCCCCCTTAGGTTATCTGAATAAGTGATTACCCAGGATGTTTATAGTATAATATGATTTAGTATTGTATAGAAAGTTTGGGGGTTAGATATTCCAATTTCATTTAAGACAGATGAATTCCCGAAGTGTGATCCATGCACATAGTTTAAAAAAAAAGGGGATAGTATGCGATCGTAGAACAGGGCCGGATGTTGAGGGAGGTTAGAATAACCTTATTCCTTACTTTAGTTATTCAAAGCAGGAGAAGAAAATATGATGCTAGCAGGTGGTTAGTGAAAGGATAGTAAGTAAGTTTTGAGTTGATATAATGAATTAGCAATTTCAGCAGAGCTAGTAGAGGTGCAATTTGATCTACTTAGTAAAGTTAACAATAGTGAGTGGATGACAGTTTGAAATACCGAACGTGTGTTAGAACCCAAAGAGTTTAAGTTAAATCCGAAGTACAGTGATAGTGGGAAAAACAATCAGCTAGTAATAAGAGAGCAAACTATAGAAGAATAGCCATTAGGAATTATCAAAATGTGGTTTCTCCAGGATTGACAGTGTGA
This sequence comes from Nicotiana attenuata, assembly GCF_001879085.1. Lineage (NCBI taxonomy): Eukaryota > Viridiplantae > Streptophyta > Magnoliopsida > Solanales > Solanaceae > Nicotiana > Nicotiana attenuata. The sequence continues at coordinate 11,000 of NW_017674402.1, forward strand.
GAAGAGTTAAATTATTACGAGTGTGTATGATAGTTGCGAATACATTAGCTTTCCGTTATGTGAATAATTTAGTTTTCCCTAGTAAGAAAGATTTCTCAGAAGTAAGTCGGAAGATGAATGGTCATTGACGTAGAGTGCAAAGAATTGCAGAAAATAAGGAGAGTTCTTTGGATCCAACAAAAAGAGAAGGATCCACATGTATAAGACCTTTGGTCTAAGGGGGTGATGTGAAAACCATCAGTAAGTGCAGTTAGATATCTGAAAACTCGAATAGTAGCATGGGATATGGAAAAGAAAATCAATTCGGTAATGAGGGAAAATTGTATAAGTACCACAAGGATTATATCTAGCATGTGTAAGAAAAACAAAGTGAGTAGATTGATCACTGAGTTTAGTCATTGATGATAAAGTGATCACATAAAAGCTATAAAATCATGCCTATTTATGTCTCACGAGGGTAGTGCCATTGCACGAGACTCTAGTCTTCGGAGTACTGGTCAAAGACTTAGGTCACAACAATTCTATAAGTGTTTTCAGGAAATTCTTAAAAAGATAAGTGTGGGAAGTATAACTCATGATTGAGGTAGATAAGAGAACTCTGGTAAAAGAAGTTCACCAGCCAAGATAGGAGTTCGACTTCGGACTCTAAAGATGACGGAGTTGTTGTCTAGAACATGACTTGTTTCCCCTTAGTAGCCGTTGAGAAGGAGAAACAATTTGATGATCCCTACGTGTTGCAGTTGAAAGAGGAGATTCACAAGTATAAGACGATGGCTTTTGAATAAGGGGGAGATGACGGGACTTTGAGGTACTAGGACAGATTGTGTGTCCCAGTAGATGGACTTAAAGAGGGAAGATCATGTTAGAAGCCCATAATTATAGGTATTATTTCCATCCAGGTTCCCAAATATGCATCATGACCAAGAGATTTATTGGTTGTACGACATGAAAAAGAACGTCGTAAACTTTATGGCCAGGCAGAGCATTTTATTTAAACAGTTGAGGATATGTCCTTAATGTTAAGAGTAATTGGGATGATCATATACCTCTCATTGACCTTGCTAATAATAACACCTACCATTCTAGTATCAAGATAGCACTACGAGAAACTCTGTATGGGAGAAGGTGTAGATCGCCAATTGGTTGGTTCAAGTTGGTGATTGGGTGTTTCTGAAAGTTTCGCCTATGAAAGGCGTTATGAGATTTGGGAAGATGGAAAAGCTTGGTCCCAAATATATCACATCGTATATGATCCTACAAAAAAAAATTCGGTCAAATAGCTTATGAGTTGGAGTTGCCACCAGAATTAGCGGTAGTTCAACCAATATTTCACGTATCATATTATAACATTCAAGTTTCCAATACTCAGATATTCATGTCAGTTCAGTACTCAGATACTCATGTCAGTTCAGTACTTAGATAATCATGTCAGTTCAGTACTCAGATACTCATGTCAGTTCACTACCCAGATACTCATGTCAGTTCAGTACTCAGATACTCATGTCAGTTCAGTACTCAGATACTAATGTCAGCTCAATACTCAGCTACTCATGTTAGTCTAATACTTAGATATTCATGCCAGCTTAGTACGCTTATATTGATGTTAGTTCAATTCTCAAATATTCGTGCCAGTTCAATATTCAAATGTCCATGCTAGTTTTGGAGTGATTTTATTTTGTGTCTCACACAACTTACACTAGTTGTGTGAGGCCTCTTTTTATCTCACATATTTGTGGACCCATATCTTACACATCTGGGTCCACAAAATTCTGGGACCCACACAGTTATGAGACAAAAAAGAGGCCTCACACAACTAGTGTCAGTTGTGTGAGGCACAAAATAAAATTTTTCCTAGTTTTGTATTCACGTATCCATGGCAGGCCAATATTCAGTCAATGCAGTAGTCATTCAGTTCAGTATCGCAACAGTTCAGTAATCATGTATTCATTCAGTTTGGCATACAAGTGTTTATGAAAGTTCATGTTTCCACCAGACCCGTTTAAGGTCCGGAGTTAGCAAAAGTTACAGTCAGGACAATTATTCGAGGACGAATGATCCCAAGGGGGAGATAATGTAATACCCCGCAAATTCGGCTTAGGTATGAATGAGTTAAAGGAGTAGTAAGGATATATTTTGAGCATGTGAAGTCCTCTCGAGATGATTATGGGTGAAAATAGTTGTTTCAAAATCAAGATGGAAAGTGAGGTGCATAAGATTTGACAAAATCGACTAAGTTTGCAGAAGGTCTGTATTCCATCAGTGTTTAGTGAAAATGTGTAAGGAATTTGAGGAAACTTAAAGCATGAAAGTTGTATGTCTTTGAAATAGATTTCCAACGATATATTATGGAGCCCTAACGGATCTCTGTGCAAAAAGTTATACGCGTTTTACGGAACAGTACCCGGTAGCGCGCCCGGTAGCGCGCCCATTAGCGCGAGCGCGCTAATTTTGAGGCAGTGTTACTGCCATTTAGCGCGTTCAGTAGCGCGAACAAACCCCCAAGTGCGCGAGCACGCTAGTGGGGGGTCGTTTTAAAGCTATATTTCGTCCCCCACAGCCCCAAAATATAAAAACTTGCTCTAGAAAGGGAAGCTCTCAAAAACCTAACTCATTAAGGCTCCTTCCACCATCCAAGGTAAGTTCTAATGGTGATTTTAAGTTAATTTCAATTTCCCAAAATCTTATTAACATGGGTAAACCCTCCATATTATTAGATATTCGATTGGGACATCATTGTTGAGAGGAGAAACCCTAGAACTCGAATTCAAGGAGATTGAACGTCAAAAAGGTAATGTCTTCACCCTCTAATTGATTCTAGCATTGGTTTAATGATTGTAAACCCTAGTTCATGAGATATGAGTTGATGGGTTTGGTATAAAAGCATGAACGGTGATAGGTTTGGGTTGTTGATTGGTTATTATTGGTTATGGGTGTTGATTACCTTATGGGTGATAAAGAATAATGTTGTTTATAACCATTTGAGACTTTAGAATTTATTTAGGAGCAAGAGAATGGATTATTGGGTGTAGAGACACCATTAATAAGGGCTATGAAGCTTTATGCCACCAATTGTTTGATAAAATACCTAAGTGACCAAAACATGACTATTGTTGCTAATTTGGGATCCCTTTGACTTGTATTGATATAGATTAAAGTTGAAAGGGTTGGCGAATGTTGTATT
>NW_017674402.1:14408-23919 GCF_001879085.1 Nicotiana attenuata
AAACAGTCGAAGTTTCAGTGTTCATAACCAGTTCAAGAATACATGTCTCATTCTAGTCCTATACAGTATTCCAGTATTATGTGACTCAGTATGATCCAGTATTCCAGTATTATGTAACTCAGTGTGATCCAGTATTCCAGTATCATGTAACTCAATGTGATTTAGTATTTCACTATCATATATTGCAGTATGATTCTCAGTTCCTGATTTTAAATCCCTGAATGTTGAACACTTGTATTTGGGCCTGAGGCCGCAATTTATGCTTTATGCATCTTTAGGCCTGAGGCCGCAGTTTATGCTTTATGCATTTTGGACCTGAGGTCGCAGTTATGTATACGTATACTTGGGCCCGAGGCCGCAGCTTGTGCACATATATATATATTGGGCCCGAGGCCGCATTTTAATATTCAGATAAACAGGTTGTTCATCATTCAGAAGAGGGAGTATTCATAACCTTACTTACTTTATTCAGTTCATTTATCAGTTATCTTTTCAGTTATCATTTTAGTTATCACTTATCAGTTATCAGTTCATTATCAGTTATCAGTTATCTTTTCAGTTATCAGTTCAGTTATCAGTTATCAGTTATATTTTTCAATTATCAGTTCAGTTACCAGTTCTCACTTCAGTTTCAGTTTCAATAGTTATCATTTCAGTTATCAGCTTAGTTTCAGTTTCAGCATTTATAATTCTTTCTTTCAGTTGCTTTACATACCAGTACAATTCAAATGTACTGACGTGTCTTTTGCCCAGGCCTGCATCTCACGATGCAGGTAATGATTTACAGGTTGATGATTCAGAGCGCTAGGGTTTTCGTACCAGCTGTTTGGTGATCCCCAGTTCTTTCGGGGCTTTATCATTACTTTACCGTCTTTCAGTATTTACAGGCAGTCAGTGTTTTCAGTACTTTATTAGAGGCTTCATAGACTAGAGTAACAGTTAGACAGAGTCTCAGGCTTTTCATATTAAGCCATGTTGGCTACAAATATATTTCAGAATTGTATTAGTATTTTCGCACTTTGATTTATATCATCCAGACTTTCAGTATATCAGCTTGTGTTGGTTTATCTTCCGCATTCAGTATGTTATGATACCGCATGTTGATTCAGCCAGCCAGTTGGTTCGCTCGGTCACATGTAGTCAGGCACCGAGTGCCGTGTTACGTCTAGGCCCAGGTTCGGGGCGTGACAATTAGGACTTAGAAAATAAAAGGAGGAATAAAGATGAGATTCCTAGGCACTTTTTGACTTGTTTGATAGTAGAATATTTTTGGGTATTAGCATGTGTAGTATCTTTCATATATTTTTAAATTGTCTATGATGTCTTGATGAATTGCGTAGCATATTTTATGATGCCTATGTCTCGTTTTATTGACTCGTGTTCACTTTGTACTTAATGATTAATATCTTGTGATTTCATGAATACTTGCTTTGGTTGAGAGTCGGAATGAGACCGTCCTTAGTGAGTCATGTGCCATGTGTGGTGAGATTTTTATGTAGTCCATGTTATAGCATTTGAGTCTAGAACTTGCCCGTCATGTGAGTTGGAGCGAAATTTTAGGTGTTGCTCGATTTGAAAAGATGATTTTAGACTTTTTTTTGATTTTTTTGAGCTTAATACTTATTACAAATAAAATTATCCTTAGTCAAAACTTTTGAACCTATAGACTTTTATTTGGCATCAATATTACAACTATATCTCCTTTTATTCTTAATTGATATTATTTGATCCTTTTACCTCTTAAAGCACTTTAAGTATAAAATGAGTGCTACAAAAAGTAAGAAAGGAACTTGGGTGGCTTTTATGTGGAATCAATGAAAGAAAGAAAGGTGCACTTGTGGTGTAAGAGAGACACTGCTAGAGAGAATTGTAAAGAAGAGAAAAAATTGCAAAACGAAACAAAAAAAAAGAATAAAAAAAGAGGAAAAAAATATGTAGCAAAAGAAAATAAGTATATCTTGTCCTTGCTAGTGAATTATAGTTAAAGTAGTGCTTAAAGAAAGAGGGAGCCCATTGGGATGATACTGTTTGTGAAATTGAAGTTGGGTTGATGAAAAATTCGATTAAAGTTAATTTTGTGATGTGTTAAAGTTCTTAGGAGGGTTAGTCACTATTCCTAAGTATATCCTACACATTTCTTAGCCCATATTACAATCATGAAAAAGTACTAATTGATTTTAGATCGAGCAAGCCTATATTAGTAGAGGTTTACATAATGGGCAGGCCTATGGGCTTTTTAGTTTGCCTACAACAACATCTATCAGTCGATCATCTAGATGGCTCCGTATGAGGCCTTATATGGGAGGCGGTGTCGTTCTCTGGTTAGTTGGTTGGTTTGAGCTTGATGAGGCTAGGTTTTTGGGCACTAATTTGGTTCGTGATACTTTGAAAAAGGTGAAGTTGATTCAGGAGCGGCTTCGTACAGTGTAGTCCAAACAAAAGAGTTATGCTGATAGGAGGGCTCGTGGTGTGGCATTCATGGTGGGTGGGAGGGTTCTACTCTGAGTTTTGCCCATGAAGGGTGTGATGAGGTTTGGGAAGAAGGGCAAGTTGATCCCTCGGTATATGGACCCTTTTAAGATTCTTGAGGGAGTGGGTGAGGTTCCTACAGACTTGCTTTGCCACCCAGATTATCGGGAGTTCACCCGGTGTTTCATGTTTCCATGCTCCGAAAATACTATGGAGATCTGTCACATGTGTTAGATTTAAGCTAAGTCCTTGGACAAGGATTTAACCTATGTTGAGGAGCCGGTGGCTGTTTTGGACAGGTAGGTCCGGAAGTTGAGGTCGAAGAATATTGCATCAGTTAAGGTCCAACGGAAGGACAACTAGTCGAGGAGGTGACTTGGGAGACCGAGCATGATATGGAGCTGTTATTCACATGTTTTTTGCACTTCAGGTATGTCTTTATAGTCATTCGAGGACAAACATTTGTTTAAGAGGGGGATAACGTAACGACCCAACCAGTCATTTTGTGTGTTTGAGCCCCATTTTCCCTTTTGAAGCTTCCCGTATGTGTATTTATGGTTATGTGACTTGTGGGGATGATTGTTTTGATTTCGGGGAGGTTTTAGATTAATTTGGAACAATTGGTTCTTAGATTAGAAGATTAGGTTGGAAATGTTGATCAAGTTTGACTTTTGTGGAAAACGATTCCGGAATGGTGTTTTGATGGTCCCAAGTGATTTGTATGACGATTTTGGACTTAGGTGTATGCCCGAAATTGAATTCGGAGGTTCCTAGATTGAATTGGCTCTTTTCGCCAAAAGTTGGCAATTTGAAGGTATAGAATTTTCCTAAGTTTGACCATGAGTTGATTTTGTGGCTATCGGGTTCAGCTTTTTGTTTCGTGACTTGGAATAGGTTTGTTTTGTTATTTGAAACTTGTGTGTAAAGTTTGGTATCGTTCCGAGTTGGTTTGGTAGGAATCGGATGCTTGGTTGTGATTTTAGCCATTTTTCAGTTTCATTATGTTTTCTATGCGTTTTGGTGTTCGATTTGTGGTTTCGGATGCTATCTTGGTGTTTTGAGCTCGCGAATGAGTTTGTATGGGTATCTATACTTGTGTGGATGTTTGGTGTAAAGTCCCGAGGACTCGGGTGAGTTTCGGACGTGTTCGAGATATTTTGAACTATTTTAGTGATTGCTGGTTCTTGGCTGGTGCTGCAGGTCTTGCGAATGCGAGAAACAATTCACATTTGAAAAGGATCTATCGCATTTGAAAAGGGGGTAGGGAATGGCATGCTTCGCAAATGCGAAATGGTTCTGGGCTGGGACAGATCGCTTTTATGACCACTTGTTCGTTTTTGCGATGGGGACTGACTTCGCATTTGTGAAGTTTGGGTTGCATTTGCGATGTCTCCTGGGTCTGACAGTGTTCGCTTTTGCAAGCCAAGGGTCGCTTTTGCAAACCCAAGGTCTCAAATGCGACTTTTGCAGTTGAACAAAAGTTGATATTTTCGGACTTAGTCTCATTTTATCACATTGAGCCCTAGACTCGGTGGGAGATATTTTTAGGAGGAGATTTTCATTCAAAGCTATTGGGTAAGTGATCTTGACTCAATTTTATTATTATAACATGATTATTTATGAATTTTAACATCTAAACCATGAGATTTGAAGAGAAATTTTGGGAATCTTTTACTATATTTTGAAAAATAAAATTTTGAGATTTAAGAGTCTATTTGGACTCGGATTTGAAATTCAAACACATATTTGGACTCATGGGGTTATGGGTAGTCGAGATCTACACCTCGACTCGAGTTTTGACAGAGCGGCCTGGGGTTAACTTTTGTTGATATTTTTGAAAAATTGGTAAAGATCTTAGCTTTATTAATTGAAATTGAATTCTCTTGCATTGGTTAATATTATTAAGTCGTTTTTGTCTAGATTAGAGCCGAGCGGAGGTGAATTTTAAAGAAAAAAGTATTTTTGAGTATTGATTAGGGGAAGTTACCCCTTAGGAATTGGTCTAAATTGTATTAATTGTACTATGTGAAATGACGTGTACATGAGGTGACGAGTGTGTACATGGGCGTATGTGTGGTCTGTGACCGGATTAGACCTTAGGCTATTAATATGACTTGAATTGGGGTTGTTTTCTATATGAACATGATTTATTGTTGAATATTTCCCCGCACTCTTATACTATTGTCACGTTATTGTATCTTGTTGTGAGCCGTGGGTAATCTTGATGTGACTTTAGGATATTGTTATTTTTGTGATATTGTAGCACACGTGGGCTTGTTGTGCGGGTTGATTGTTATTGTGTGGAGTATAAGGGTGGCGAGATGCACATGTGGTGACAAAAGATTGGTGTTTATTGATGAGCATGCGGCGAGATAGTGGTGACTTATGCGTGTGTAGCAATATAAGGGGAATATTTCATTGTATGCACACGCGGCTACATAAAGGTGGCTTGTTGACGATGTATTGTGATACATTTGGGGTGTTTACCTTGTTATTGTTCATGTGTTGGAACGAGGATTGATGTTTTGGTCTCATACTTATTTCTCTTAAATGTTTCTATCGGGTATTTTCAAGAGTTATTGGTTGATTTGATTTGCTATCACATATCCAACTCCGGTTTGATAATTGGTTGGTGCAAAGGAGTTATTCTATATGGAGTTGATGCTACTTGTTCTTCGAGATTGTTGATATCTATTTTCTTGCGCTTTCTGTTGTCAATTTTCTTTTAATATTTTGCACAGGTTATTTTTGACTAGTGAGTGTCTTAACTTGAACCTCGTCACTATTCCACCGAAATTAGTCTTGATACTTACTAAGTACTAACTGAGTGTACTCATATTACGCTTCTGCACATTTTTATACAGATCCAAGTACCTCGGATCGTGCTGGTCATTAGAGAGTTGAGTCAGAGCTGTTGGAGACTTCAAGGTATACCTGCTGCTCCACTCGCTGGCGTCAGAGTCACCCTCTTTTATTTCTTTTCTACTGTTTATGTCTTCCAAACAGTGATATACATTTGAGACTCATTATGTAGTCCTTATAGAGCTTATGATTCAGTATTACCGAGTTCTGGGATTATGACTGTTGTATTCCCGTTTCGGCTATGTATGGCATTTCTCAGCCTTTATTTAATATTTAAGTTGTTATATTCTATTTGATCTCGTTATGTGATAGGCTTTCCTAGTTTTAGGAACTAGGTGCCGTCACGGCTCTTAAGGTGCGATTTTGGGTCATGACACAGATAAAGATCCCAACATTTTACCTTAAAATTCAAAGTTTTAGGTTTAGAAATCCATGTAGAATCAAGATATATAGCTAAATCCAAGAGAAAATTACTTACCCACAATGTAGTAGTAAAATTACTCTTCAAAATCTTCTCCTCTCAAAGTATAGGGCTCAAATATGAGAGAATGGGTAAAATCTCAAAAATAGCAACTTAAATACTTTGCCCAAAAGTACCCTTCCCGAACGCAACACCTGCTCCGCGTTCGTGAAACACATCCCAAAGATACTGACAGAATACACATCGTGATCGCGCCATCTCCCCCATGATCGTGATAGCCAACAATCCACTCCCTGGCAAACACAATCAAGAATCCGCCCCTACTAACTTTACCTTTACGCGAACACGGTAGAAATCTCGCGAATGTGACGCTCCTTGACTAAACACTATGCGAATGCGACTTCTCCTATCGAACGTGATGAGAAACAGATCCAGCTTCCAAATACTCTGTGTGATCGTAACTCACCTTCCACGAACGCGAAGCTGATCAGAGACACCACAAATCAGCAATGCCAAACTCAACTGAAATGGTCCGAAACTACCCCGAAACTCACTCGATCCCCTCGGGACCCCGTCCAATCATACCGCCAAAGTTCAAATATATTATCCAAACTTATCAAAAGGCTCGAACACCACAAATAATATCAACACTAGCAATTGAAGATCAGATTATTCTTGTAACTTTCACATATTCAAACTTCGGCGAACGCATCTGTATCACACTTAGACATTCCGGATTGTAACCAAACTTCGCAGACAAGTTCCAATCAACTAAATGAACCTACCCAAGATCTCAAAACCACAATCGCAGCCTGATAATACCAAAGTTAACCTCCGGTCAAACCTATAAACTCTCCAATTCTTCAATTGCCAACATTCGGCAATTAGAGCCAAAACCTTTCAGGAACCTCCGAATCCCAATCCGAACACGCCAAAATTACCATACGAACATATTGAAACCATCAAATCTCAATTCTGAGGTTATTTACTCAAACGTCAAACCTTGGCCAACTCTTCCAACTTAAAGCTTCGAAATTGAGAATTACTCTTCCAAATCAATCCCGAACTTCATGAAAATCAGAACCAACCGCACATGCAAAGTCTATTGCATCGTATAAAGCTACTCAAGACCTCAAATCACCGAACAGAATGCTAGAGCTCAAAACGACCGGCCGAGTCGTTGCAGAAAATCTCCAAAAAAGAAACAAAAAGGGTGGGACTTGGGAAATAAAACTGAAAATGGAGAAGTATAAAGCGTAAACCAGTTGGCGCACACAAATAGAAGTTTTAAAACACGTGGCAGAAAAAAGTACACCTGTTGGCTGTTGCGTTGGGATGAAGATCAAATTTTAGAAGCTTTTTTTTTATATATTATTTATTTATAGCAAATTCACTAGACAAGATGCCTAAGGCTAGTCTTTATATATATTTAAAACAAAATAAAGTAATATAAGGTCTTATAAAAAGCTAGGGCATAAAATTTGAAAAAAATCACATAATCCCTAATACCAAATTTGAGCAAGTAGCACTCAAATATCCCTTAAAGAGTTGACAACATCTGGAATACAATTGCCATTCCTTTTTGTACGACCGATAGAGCAGTATTTGTATCCTTCTTTAGTACAGTTTTCACAAGTTTTTGTACAATGCATATAGATGCGGTCGTCTATCGCTGTCCCAACTCCCACTTATATATATTAGTAATTTATGCTTGTTTACCATTTGTTCTTTTTTTAGTTGGAGCTTACTCCTAAAAATTGTAGTTGATTCAAGCATTTATAACCTTTTCTAGTGTGTTAACGATAGTCTTATATTCTCGTCCATCAGAAGGTGATTAATTAGTTTAAGATATATTTTCTTACGCCAACTTAGTAGTGATTTCATAAAATTGGACGGGAATTATCATAAACGAATTACTTTTCACAGATTTCAAAATCTTCATTTCTTAAAAAAATTTCGTGTCAGGTCATGTTACATAAATTGGAACAAGAAGAATATTTTTTTCTTTAATTGTTTAGTAAATGATTAAACTATTAAAGCACATGTTTTAGGTCAGATGAAGAGCTTATTATTTTCTCTCTTTTTCTTTTTGCCTCAATTGTGGTTTTCAGCATTATATGTGTAGCTAGCTAATAGGAGGAACATCCATCCAACCAAGTGAAAAGTGACATCAATAAGTCTACGAGCTTATTCCTTAGCAGTGAGCAAAATCTTTTGTGATTACATATACAATTCTCTAATCCAAATCTGAAACCCTCTGGGTACATTTCTTGAAATTGCCAAAGACAAATTAAACAATTTACATATTGTTGATCTGGATACGAGTTTTTAAGAGAATATGATAATACATTTCTAATCTCCATTACAAAAAATTCAAAAGAATAATTGGATAAATGCAGAGAGACAAGTAATTAGACAGCTTAGTACTGTTGCTGATGTATGATGGTATTACATGGAAGATTAGCATAAAACACCAGTTGGCAAATCCTGAAAACATTGGATTTTATTGCCACTAATTAAGGAATCAAATCTTATTACACTCCAAAACATAATTAAATATATTTTAGACATCGATCAATGGTTACAAGACCAGAGCAAAGATTACCAAATCGCTTACTAACTTCATATTAATTTATCGTCTTCACAATGATCATATATGCTCCAGCATATATGATAATATGTTTTTTTTTTTAAAAAAAAACTAACCAATTAACTTAGCAACCCTACACAACTATTTTTCTGTCTGTAATAATTATTAGACGACGATTATAGTGTAGTAATATTTCTCGGGCAATGGTAGGTTGTTAACCAGCATCGTTTTTAGTTTTCTCTTAGAGCCATTCTCATTGAAAGGAGCAAAGACTGACAAGTAAAGAGATTTATTTCCTATGAATATCAATAATATAACTTTTCTAGACTTTTAGGCTGAGATCATGTGTAATTTGCTTGATTATTCATTTTGTATCTAATACATGCCGGGATTATTGTGTTACACCCCATGTTTTCGTACGTGAGAGTACGTCGTAAGTCAGTTGATGTAAGATCATGAATGAGATTGTCGTTGAAAGTACATAAAGTAAGTTAATCATGTTATATTAGAGGTTACAAATCTTTAAGATCATGGATAACAAGTACCAAGAGGGTTGAAAGGCTTATAAGCTAAACAAATTGAAGAAAATAAGTTTCGTCAAATGTCGATAAGTTGGGAATGTTAGGGGGCGATACTAGAGTTCTTAACGTGATAAGGAGGTTATGTTATTAGGCTTATGATAGTGGTGTGTTACGTTTTGAAGTCAAGCGAGTTGTGGAACAAAAGTTGGCAAATGTCATCACAAGTTATAGTCATAATATGCTGAAAATTATGTCAAATGTAGCGGAGATTTTCTCCCAATATACATGTAATTACGGGATGATCCACATGTCAAGTTGAATATCTACGGGTCTATATTCTAACGCATTAAACCGTTCGTTGATACGACATCAGAGTAGAGAGATATTTGCTGTTTTGCGAGACTGCGCAGACTACATAGGTGACAAGTAGGTGTGCCACTGAAGCTTTTTGAGCAATACATTTTGTGTGTTATATAAAGTCTTTTTGGGACATATTATATACAAAATTGAAGGTCTTGGAATGTAGTTTCCAACTCCATTAACCGTTCATTCATACGACATCCGAATAAAAGATATAAGTGTAGGAAGATGGGCCAATGCTAGGGTGCAAAGCTAGCACCTCTTTGACTTTCAAAAGTTGATATATAT
>NW_017674402.1:23942-74955 GCF_001879085.1 Nicotiana attenuata
ATATATATATATATATATATATATATATATATATATATATATATATATATATATATATATATATACACACGTCCTAGGTTGTCTTTATCTTCATTTTTCAATAAAACACAACCAGAGAACACCCATAAACATATCCTTAAGCTCTCTTCTAGGGTTTCAAAGAAGATTAACATCCCGGGTACGAAATCAAGAAGCGATAACATTAGAACGATCCCTATGACGTAAGTAGCACTATATCACCTCTGTTTTTCTTTGTAGTTTGAGTTTTGTAAGGTACTTCATAGTTAAGAAAACGTCTACTTTCTATATTTAAGCTTTTACATATCAAGTAAGGTTGATAAATTCATTTCCTAATAGTTAGAACTCATGGGACGGTGATCAGAAGCCGTGAGTTCGATTTATTTCACTTTTAGTGAACTGTTTTGTAGTCCACTCATGTCAGCCTATTGTGCTGCTGATTTATGGAGTTTGGAAGGATGAAGGGCGTGGATAAATTCCACTTGTGGTAGGGTAGTAGGCTGGTCGCTCGTCGTTGCAATTTCAGGCTAATTGATAACTTATTGATTGGGTGTGTTATGCTATATTTGGGGTTTTTGTTGTATTGGAGGTCCCGAATTGTAGTTGGGTTGTTTTTGAGTTGCTGATTGTATTGTGTTTGTATCTCGCCTATATTAGTCTTGAGGGAGCAGTAAAATCAGGGGAAATGCTACCTGTTTTATTTTAGAATCGAGTTATCGTTTGAGATACGTGATATACTAGCGCCATCTAAGTTGTACATATATTTCTTTGTTATAGGGTTGGCGCGCTAGTTGTTGTAAGCTTGTTGTTGAGTTGCATTGACGACTTGAGGTATGTTAAGGCTATCCCTTCTTTCCTTTTGGCATGATCCATATGATACAACGAAACGAGCAAGCATGCAACTTTCATAAATGATTCTACTCTTAGAAGTACTAGGGTTGCCTATGTTCTTGATTCCCCATATTTCCTACTATCATATCGTCTTTTCATAGGTCTCATGAAATTTTGAGAGATCTTATTGACTTACTTCATTATGAATTACATTCATTTATACATGTATATTGATCCATGACCAGATGGCGTTATATACGCGTATAGTATATGCATATGGGGTATGGGGAAAGGTTATGGCGTTATATACGCTCCACCACCTAATCAGTTGGTATACGTTGATGATTTTGCCCGTAGAGGCCGAGATGATATAATGGGATGCCCTCAGAGGCTTGATAATGTTATGTACGCATATACCTACGCATGATATGACATTTACATGCACATGCATGACATTTTAAATGTCTTATGATTCACTGAGCTATTCAGACTTACAGGTTGAGTACTTTACTCCATATTTCTTTCATGTCTTTTATATACTCCCTCCGTTCCAATTTATGTGAACCTGTTTGAGTGGGCACGAAGTTTAAGAAAAAATAAAGACTTTTAAAATTTGTGGTCCTAAAAAAGTCAAAAAGGGCCCCAGAGTATTTGTATGGTTATAAAAGCTTCTCATTAAGGGTAGAATTGTAAGTTTAAGCTAAATTGTTTCCAAATTTAGAAAGGGGTCATTCTTTTTGGAACGGACTAAAAAGGAAATAGGTTCACATAAACTGGAACGGAGGGGGTACTACTTTTCATTCCTTACATACTCGGTATTTTATTTGTATTGACGTCCCCTTTGCTTGGGGACGCTGCGTTTCATGCCCACAGGTCTCGATAGATTGGTTGACAGTCCTCCTAGTAGGCTATCAGCTCAGTGGAAGGTGTTGTTGCACTCCGCTTACTCGCGAGTTGCCTATTTGGTCAGTATAATTTGGACATGCATTGATTGGTATGGCGGGGCCTTGTCCCGACCTACATGACGTTTATGTACTCTTAGAGGCTTGTAGACAGATGTCATGTGTATGGATACTTGTATGGCCTTGCCGGCCTACGTTTTGAGTATACAAATGATCATGTCAGCCTTATAGGCCCGTATGTCACAATTATAAGTTTCTATATCATGTTGGGTCATCCTATGTCTAGTATTTCCTTATGTTTTATTCTAGTTATCTCATGACGGCCCTTCTGGCCCATTTACCCATGATGGTATGATAAAAAAAAAACGTTAAGTTGGTACTCGGTTGGGTAAGGCACCGGGTGCCCCTTGCGACCCATCAGTTTGGGTCATGATGAAAGTAGTATCAGAGCAGTTTTGTCCTAGGGAGTCTAAAGCCGTGTCCAGTAGAGTCTTGTTTATGGGTGTGTTGTGCACCACACTTATAAGCAGGAGGCTACATGGAATTTAGGACTGTCACTCTTTCTTCTTACTCTAGATCGTGTGGTAGAGCTCAGTTGTAAGAGTTCAAACTCCTAAATTCTACTTTATTCGTAATACAATGATACCTACATCCAGAAAGACAGTTGGTAAGAGATTGAATATGGCTGTGGAAGAGTTGAGTTAGAGGAACTCGATTTTGCTTCATGCTTATGATGAGTAAATGTAAGGTCTTCAGTAGATTATGTGTGTACTAAGACGTGTAAGCTTCTTGATAAGGAGTCCTAAGGAATGAATATCTATCCACCTATGGTTTAGAAAGCATCAAGAGAATCAGAAGGTAGATACAAGTTTCAACAAGTAAAATAAGCAAGGTGAAGATGGGTTCGAGGTACCCAGGCAGTGAAGATTATCAGTTTTTACAATTCAGGCAAAGAAATATAAGTATTCTGAGTTACTTTCAACAATAATAGAGATCTATACAATTGTCCATACCTATCTCAGTTATGCCCCACGGGAATTGACAAATATAATTTAAGAGAAGAATGGGATAGCAAGATCTCGCTGGGGTTAGAGTAACCCAAAATGGTGGACGGATTGTTATCATTAGCTAACATTTCCAAAGAATATTACAAACATGGTAATAGTTCTCCTTGTGAGATAGCCAGATGGTGCACTCTAGTATAGTACAGTCAGATATGAATACTAGAATGTTCAGAAATTTCAGAAGATAGGCAGTGGAATCCTAGAAGGGATAAATATATACCTTAGTATGGCTCCCCTTCCTAGTCAAGAAAGAAAGTTAGGCTCCCTGAAGAGCCAGTGAGATGAAGCAAGGGGAACTAAAAGTGAAAGAATATTTTTTTGAAGTTTTCAGAATAAAGAGATAGACAGAAATATTAGTCGGAGAATAAAAAGAGAGTAAATGAAGTATTATGAGTAAGAGGTGTTAAATGGGTGATAACGGTAAATCAAAATATTACAGAATGACAGAGTCTATATCTAAGTGAAGGAAAAGACAAGAGGAGACATGCCTTGAGACAATACAAGAGTATAAGCCCTAAAGTCATATCCTTATTTTGAGAAATGAGCTGGTGAGTCCAAAGTGATTACCAGAGGAAAAAGTTAGACTCCCAGAGTAATAGAAATCAGTATGGACAAGTGAACAAGATAAACTAAACATGAATTAGGGACAGAAGACTTGATTAGCCGGCATCGTGAGAATTTTAGAGATAGTGTTCCAACAATAATAGAATGGACAACAAAAGAATAACCTTTAAAGGTCATTCAGGAAGACGCTTCCCTAAAGCAAGCACTGTGAGTAGAGTTAATCTTAAGGGACTAAGTGTGCCAGTTACAATAGGTCTCACATTCATGCTAAGAAATTCAGTTATCCATAGTACAAAAGGGTTACCGCAAGTCAAGTAAGAGTCCGTGAAGATGTGAAAAGACGCCAAAGATGAAGAGGTAAATTATTTATAGGTAAATTTTCATAGAATTAAATGTTAGTACTCCCCTAAAGGGGGAAGATGGTGTGATATCGTATTAAGTCGGAGTTATGTGGTTCAGGTAACTATGGAACAGTAAAGAAAGAATGTGATAGAAAGGCGAAGGGAATGAGATTGCATTTATTCATATCCTACGGATATGATACAACTCTAGAACATTATGAAAGCACGATGCCGAGGAGAGCCAATAAGAGTTCCCGCACTAGATGTTATTGATCAATAAGTGCAAATGAACACTTGATATAGACGGAGCCAGTGCGAGGGGTAAGTTAAGACAAAGGAGATAACCCAAGAGAGATTACTCAGAATATAGATATGATAATGGACCAACAAGTAGTTAGTAGTTGATTAAGGAAGAGCCTAGTTACGGCTAGACAAGAGGATACATATAAATCATTAGACCATGCAAGATAAACGTAGTGAACCCCAACATAGGGAATTCAGTCTCACAGATATGTCATCGTTATCCTTGAGAAATATTTAGATAGGAGTTGGGGTAGTTAAAGGTACCATATAAGTGTTACGGAAATAAAAGAGAGTGCCAATAGGGAGATAGTCAAAATTTCAGTTCAGAAGCAACCCCACGAGCACAACAGTGTGGAAGTGAGTAACTAAGGATAATTCAAGGCTAGTAAGAACATCAAGAATTCTGGCAATATACAATTTAATAAGCTCGCAGCTTTACAGGAGTCAGAGGGTCTCCCCTAAGTACTACAACAAAAGACAAACTGAGGAAATAAGGAAGAAGGCTTCAACCTAAGCATAATGACCTAAAGAGAAAATAATTTTGTAACAACCGTCTCACTACAATATTGTATGCACACCATAAGAAAGTGGCACCTATCGTGATTAATGAACGGGAAGTAAAAAGTGATATTTGAGATTGTTACACCACATGTTTTCATACGTGAAAGTATGCCATAAGTAAATGGCAGAATGGCCTAAATGGCACCTGTACTTCACCCACTTTGTCATGCCGGTCCCCAAACTTACATATTTGCCAATTAAACACTTATACTCATTCAAAACGTGAATAATAAACGCTTATCCAATGAGGCTGCCAGTGCGTGTTTGACAATCGCCTACACGTAGGACGCCACGTCAATAAAATATATCCACGTAGGCTCCAAGTCACATCTGATGGCCAAATAGGATAAAAAATTATTTACCCCCCAACCCACATTTCCCCTCATTTTACAATTACCCCGCTAAATTAGGGCTTAGATAGTATCGAACAACAGTGAGTCGCTCCTCTCTTCTCCGTCGTTCTTGCCGGGATTTTCATCTGTACAGTTGTTATCAAAGTTTGTGGGGTAAGTTTCTTCATTTATTCT
The DNA here is from genome assembly GCF_001879085.1 of Nicotiana attenuata. Lineage (NCBI taxonomy): Eukaryota > Viridiplantae > Streptophyta > Magnoliopsida > Solanales > Solanaceae > Nicotiana > Nicotiana attenuata. The sequence continues at coordinate 29,054 of NW_017674402.1, forward strand.
TCATATTTTGTCTTTATTGTTCTTCATTTCCTTCTATTTATGGGGATTTTGCTCTGTTTAGGGTTTTTTAGGGGGAGGTTGGGTTAGGTCGTAATTGCTGTTTAATATCCCTTAATATATAGGGCTTTTGTTGTGTTTTGCTACATGTTAGAGTGAAAGGCCTTTTTAATGTAGTGTCATGCATGTAATGGCATATTTGGTTATTCTCTTTAGTGTTTTGGGTTTTTGTTTTCAAATCAGAATTTCATCCTAGTGTCTTGGGTTTTTGTTGGGTCTCGTTCATGTTAGCGGTCCACCACAGTATTTTCTGAATATTATAAGGCATTGTGGGGACGAAAAAGGAATCTTGGATGCTTTTTTACTTTAAAAATCTATCTTTTTTGTTGGTTTGTTTGTGGAGTTGTGTAAAGGTGCAACTTTTGATAACAAATAGTCATTGATAACACTGTTTTTTTTTGTCTCTTTGCAGGTATGAAAAGAAAATGGCTTCAACCCTAGTTAACCTACAAATCCACCACAGTGGTAATTTTGTATCCGACCCTGACCTAAGGTATGCAAATGGACTAACCTGTCCTCACTTAGCTACAGTTGATGTGGATGAGCTACATATTATGTTGTTTCACAAGTTTGCTAGGGACTTAGGATTTTTAGAAGTGAATTTGTTTGGATGTAAAGTTAACAAAAGTGGTGCCTCTTTCATTTTAAAAACAGATGCTGATGTGTTAAATTTTCTTAATACATCGAAAGGTGGTGACTTTGTTGATGTTTGTATTGTCCATAAAATTAGTGAGCCTATTCTTGTTGAGGACATAACTGAACTAGACCCCACTATACAAACAGAGGGGCATGATAGTGGGTTAAATGAAGAGATAGAAGAATCAGATGAAGGTGAAAGTAATAACTTCTCTTCCTATCACCTTCAAACATCAGAATCTGAATCTGATGAGGACCTTGATGATTCTGAAGGGTCTGACTCACTGTTTGATATAGATGAGAACATTGAAGAGTGTAGTGATTTGGAAGATGATTTAGTTGAAATTAGACAGTCTAAACTCAACAAAAAGAAGGAATGCCCAAAGTAAATGTAGGAGATTTTACCATCTGGTCAGTTGGTGTAGATGGATGTTTGAAGATATGCATAAGAACAGAGGGAAAATATGAAGGGAACTAGGAGGGATGACCCAGTATTTTGCATAGCTCAGATCCGGGTAGTGAGTGTAGTGATGATGACAGAGAACCTGTTGCCCTGATGAAGTAAGGGATGCTCCAGCTAGGAATCCAAGTAAGAAGGTGTATTTGATACAACTTCAAAAAAATATTTTTTGAACTGTATATGATCTTTGAGAATGCTGTACAGTTTAGGGAGGCATTGCAGACATATTCTAATCAAAAAGGTGTCAACCTTAAGTTGAAACCTAATGAGAGAAGAAAGGGTTAGGGCAAAGTGGCACAAAAAATGGATGTCCATGGCATATCCTTGGTAGCATTGAAGGCAGCACCAGAACATTTTAGGGTGATTACATACTACCCTGTCCCATAAATGCTACAAGAAAAACAAGGAACAAGAATGTGTAACCCTACCATGGATTGCAAAAACATTCAAAGACAGAATAGTTAGTGAGCCTCAAATTAAACTTCATCAGATTCAAGCCTTACTTAGGCAATCATATGGCTTGTATGTGAGTAAAATTCCTGTAGAAAGACAAAAATGATAGTTATGAAGGAGGAATATAATTTTTATGACTGTAGGGTCTTCATCTAGCAATAACTCAGTTATTGCCAAATGCTGAAATGAGATGGTGTGCTAGACATATCTGGGCTAATTGGAAGCAAACTTGGCCTGGTGAGGAAGAAGGAAAAAATTCTGGCAGTGTGCAAGAGCTACATTTGAGGTTTACTTTAGCAAGAAGTTGGATGAAATGGACCAGCTGGGGGAAATATTGTTTCAGGACTTACTGAAATACAACAAGGAAACATGGTGTAGGGCATATTTCAAAGACCATAGTAAGTGTGATGTAGTTGAGAACAACATGTGTGAGACATTCATAGTTGAATATTGGTAGCTAGGCACAAGTCTATCATTACTATGTTAGAGGAAATTAGAATCAAGTGTATGGAGAGGATGAATAGCATGAGAGAGTTTTCTGAAAAATGGGTAGGGGAGATATCACCCATGACTATGGAAATACTTGGAGAGAATGCTCAAAGGGCAGCCAAATGTGAAGTCAAATTTAATGGTGAAACAGGGTATGAGATCAGGATGGGCCATATAAACATGTTGTGACTTTAGGGCATATACCTGTACTTGTAGATCATGAAACTCAAAGGAATTCCATGTGCACATGCAATTACAGCAATGCATTACAAGAACTATGAGGTTGAGCCATATGTTGACCATTGGTATAGAAAGGATACCTACCTTAAGGCATTAGCAGATTCATTCAACCTTTAACTAGTATGAATTTGTGGCCAACAAGCACACTGCCAGCTATTGAGCCACCTGTTATAACTGCAATGCCGGGAAGGCCAAAGAAAAAAGGACAAAGGCTGCTGATGAAACAAAGAAGAAGTTTGGAAGGTACAAGGATAGTGAGAGACAAATGAGATGTTCTTTGTGCAAGACTGTAGGACATAACAAGAAAGAGACGCCCATCAGCAGTAAGTATTAATGTTTGTTTTGTTTACTAATATTGAAAGAATTCAATTACTAGTGATTAGTTTTGTTATGTGTATGCAGAAAAACAAGAGGGAAGGGCATGGAACTAGTTCAGGTAGAGGTGAAAACTGCTGAAAGTGGAACTGCAGCAGCTGGAAGTGCATCAACAATACCTGCAAGTGCATCAACAACACCAGCGATCCTTGATCCAAGCACACAACAATCAACTAATGTTGCAAGAGGTCCAAAAAGGAAGACCAATGAGCCTAGAAGAGGTGGTGCAAATGCAGGGTCTAAGAGAACAAAGACAGCAGGATATGGTGTGCTATTTGATTCAAGTGGCACTGTTATACAGAGGGTAAATATTTCAACTCAATTACACAATGGTTTACTACATAATCCCTCACTCACAACCTTTATTTTTGTTGCAGTCTGGAACTACTGACAGAGTGGTACACAATCCTTCTACACTCATAAGTTCTGCTCCTACCAACATTGAACTTAGGTTCAAACCACCTGGACTAAAGTGGAAGGGCCGACCAGCAGTTACACAAAGGCAGCTGCAAGAACAGAGTTACAGAAGGGCAAAGTCTGCTACAACCACTCAAGCCACACCAGTTACACAATCCACACCAAGCAGCCAAGCCACAACAGACATTAATTGAAGTGCTCAACTGATATTTACTATGTTTTTGTTGACTGTGGTAGACAATATTTTGTAAAGCTACTTCATTATGTATGTTTTTTTTGATTGCCTATCATTGACAATATTTTGTAAACCAACTCCCTTATTTTGGATGTTTTATTAACTGCCTATAACACAGGCCATTATATTAGTACTTGTTGCTGTAATGGAGCCTTTGTCAATATATTTCATGAACAAAATTTTACATCAACACAAAATATGTAGCCTAAACCCAGGAAATAACAAAGTGCACTATCAATCCTAAACAAATAACATAATAGCTAACATTAGAACAAGTACAACCACAATTATAATAGCAGCAACTCTCAACTTCGACCTTCCTTGACTTCTTTGACAATGGCATCGATCACTCTTCTTAATAAGAGCCGCAAGAAGAGTCTTGTAGTGTTCTTCCTCAATCGCAGGATCAACCCATCTGAAAAAGCCACAAACTTCACCAATCTCATATCTTCGGCAGCCCAAGAACCTCCTTCCAGGATTGGTGGGTGTTCGTGACATTTTAAGATCTGCAGCAACTCCACAATAACACAAAGGTTGCATCCTCATTGTTGAAGGAGAAGAGGCGGCAATAGCGTATTTGTTGCAGGAGAAGCAGAAAAAAATCCACTTTCAAAACAAAAGGAGATTGCAAAAATTGATGGGCAAAGAAGATTCACATGAAATTAAAATTCTATTTTTGACAGTTGAAGCTAACAAAGAAAGAAGAAGGCATCAGATTTGCTAAATTTAGCTTCTACAATGTTCAACAATGGAGAATAAGGTACAAAGAAGAAGATGGATGTTAAATAGGCTAAATTATTATCGTTAGGGCTTTTTTTACTATCTTCACGCCCCTTACAGGCGTGTGAATCACGCACTGCAGCCACATATGACACATAGGATAAGCCACGTTGGATAAGCGTTTATTATTCACGTTTTGAATGAGTATAAGTGTTTAATTGGCAAATATGTAAGTTTGGGGACCGGCATGACAAAGTGGGTGAAGTACAGGTGCCGTTTAGGCTATTCTGCCTAAGTAAATTGATGGAAGCTCGGAAATGAGATTTACATCCCGCATTTTCGTATGTTAAAGTTTCGTCGTAAGTTAATCGATGTAAGTTCGAGAATGAGATTATTTTGAGATTATAATCATTATGCTATTTCAAACAAGTGATGAGTAAATTCGTGAAAGTGAGAGGGTAAGCAAATCGAAGAAAATGAGTTTCGTCGAAGCTTGGCAATTTGAGTTAAAATACGGTCCGAGCTATAATACCCGGTATTTATGGACTAGTGTCATACAAGGTACAAATGACCATGATAGTAGGATGTACAAGGTATGTTAAAAGTGAATTGTATTTTAAGTAATTTGAGATAATTCTTAATTATGTGGGTGATTGGTTAATTATTGGATAGTGGGATATTACCCAATTAATTGAGGAATTATGTTGGATAAGGATTAAAGGGTGAGGTGGCACCCCCCCAATTCTAATTAATGACTCATTAGTCATTAGGATAGGTGGCACATTAAGGGGACTTTGGGCAAGACTAATCCCCAAAAGTGGGGCCCACCTAAAACAATTTAAAATGTAACATTCCTAGTCCAAATTCATTTTCTAATCTCTTTAAGGAAACGTTACTATTCATCTCTTTAAGGAAACGTTTCTTCCTTGGATAAACATGTTTATCTCTTTAAAGAAAAGCATAGAAACGTTACTGTTCATCACTTTAAGGAAAAGTTGCATTCAAGCTTTTCTTTGCATAGAAACGTGATTGCTTCAAGATTTTCATACGACTTGTTCCGTGTTGTCGCAATTGACGTGTGCTAAGGGGATTGTCAAGAGAATCGGCTCAGGTATGTTAAGGCTATCCCTTCTTTCTTTTGGCATGATCTATACGACACAAATGAAACGAGCAAATGCACAATTTGCATAAATTACTCTATTCATAGAAATACTAGAAATGCTTATGTCTTGATTCCCCATGTGTCATATTATTCTATCATCTGTTCATGGGTCTCAGAAAAATACGTAAGTTGGAAAAATTTTACTTCATGATATTACTCAAAGGTATAATGGTCTTATGACACTCTGAAAGATTTTATTGACGTAATTTTCATGCATTGCATTCATGTATATTGACCTATGACCAGATGGCGTTATATACGCGTATATATGTATTTATATGTATGTGGGATATGGGAAAAGGTTATGGCGTTATATACGCACCACCACCTGATCAGCTTGTATACGGTGATGATTTTGCCCACAGTGGCCAAGATGATATGATGGGATACCCTCAGAGGCCTGATGATGTTATGAAACATATACCTATGCACGACATGACATTCATATGCATATGCATGACACTATAATTATTTTATGAATTACAGAGTTATCCAAACTTACAGGTTGAGTCATTTACTCTATATTTCTTCCATGTCTGTTATGTACTTATTTATGTGCCTTACATACTCGGTACATTATTCGTACTGACGTTCCTTTTGCCTGGGGATGCTGCATTTCATGCCCGCAGGTCCCGATAGACAGGTTAAGAGCCCTCCACGTAGGCCATCAGCTCAGCGGAAGATGTTGGTTAGCTCCATTTGCTTTGGAGTTGCTTGTTTGGTTAGTATGATTTAGACGTGCATTGTTTGGTATGGCGGGAGTCTATCCCGACCTTTATGAAAATTATGTATTCTTAGAGGCTTGTAGACAGATGTCATGTACGTAAACGATTGTATGGCCTTGTCGGCCTATGTTCAGTGTACGAGTGGTTATTTTGGTCTTATAAGCCCGTATGTCTTATGTATAAGTTGGTATCACATGTTGTATTATACTTATCTCACGGCAGCCTTCCGACTCAGTAATCTATGATAGTATGACATGAAAAGATACGTTATGTTGGTACTCGGTTGAGTAAGGTACCGAGTGCCCGTCGTGGTCCATCGGTTTGGGTCGTGACAAAAGTGGTATCAGAGCAGTTCTGTCCTAGGGAGTCTACAAGCCGTGTCTAGTGGAGTCTTGTTTATGGGTGTGTCGTGCACCACACTTATAAGCAGGAGGCTATAGGGCATTTAGGATTGTTACTCTTTCTTCTTACTCTATATCGTGTGGTAGAGCTCAGCTGTAAGAATTCAAATTCCTAATTTCTATTTTATTCATAATAAGACGATACCTACTTCCGAAAGACGGTTGGTAAAAGACATCGCTATGGAAGAGTTAGTTAGAGGAACTCGACTTTACATCATGCTTATGATAAGTAAACGCGAGGTCTTCAGAAGATCATGTGCGTACTAAAAGGTGTAAGCCTCTTGATAAGGAGTCTTGAGGCAAGAATGTCTATCCACCTTTATGGTGAAAGACAATGAGTGATTCAGAAGATAAATACAAGTTTTAACAAGCAAAAGAAGCAAGATGAAGAAGGGTACAAGGCTCCTAGTTAATGAAGGTTAACAGTGTTTATAATTCAGGCAGAGGAATATAAGCTTTTTGAGTTATATTCAACAGTAATAGAGGTATGTGCAATTGGCCATACCCATCTCAGTTATGCCCTGTGGGGGCTAACAGGTGTAGTTTAAGAAAGGGACGGAATATCAGGATCCGGCTGGGGTTAGAGTAACCCAAAATGGTGAATGGATTGTTCTGTTAGTTGACATTTCCGAAGGGTATTACAAATATGCTAATAGATCTTCTTGTGAGACACCCAGATGGTGCACTCTAGAATATTAAAATTAGATGTGAATACTAGCATGATCGAATTCAGAAGATAGGCACTAAAAGCCTGGAAGGGATATATATTACCTTAGTGTGACTCTCGTCCCTAGTAGAGCGAGGACATTGAGCAACCCGAAGAGCTGATGGGTGAAGCAACGAGAGCAAAAAGCAAAAAAATATCTTGTTGAAGTTTTCACATGAAAGGGATAGGTAGAAATATTAGCAGAGTAATGAGAAGAGAGATAAGGAAAAATTATGAGTAAGAAGCGATACATGGATGACAACGGTACATCAAAAAGATGACAGTATCACCGGGTCCATAGTCAGGTGAAGGAAGAGATGAGAGGTGATAGGCCTTAAGACAACAAAAGAGTATAGGCCACAAATTCATATCCTCATTTCGAGAAGTATGTTCGTGACTCTAACGTGATTACCAATAGGAAAAGCTAGACCCCAGAATAATAGAGATCAGTATGGGCTGGTGAACAAGATAAAGTAAACATGAATTAGGGATTTAGTGATTTGATAATGGTCGACATCATGAGAATTTCAAATTTCATACTGGCAATAATAGAATGGACAACAGAAGAGGATTTATAAGAAATTCAGAGAAAGTTCATTCAAGAAGACGCTTCCCTAAAGCAAGCAATGTGAGCAAAGTTAAGCTTAAGGGACTGTATGTGCCAGTTATACTAAGTGTCACCCTCATGAGTAAGGAAAGTTGCTATCCTTGGTACGGAAGGATCACCGCAAGGCGAGTAAGGGTCATCAATGATGTGAGAAGACGCCAATGACAAAGAGTGTGTACGGTAAAACCCGGGGGCCCGATTTCCTTGTCATTAAGGCATTTCAGAAGATCACCTCGAAGCCTCGAGGCTGCAAAGATGCGCTCGAGTCTCCTTCCTCGGAGCTCATCGGCACCCGGCCTGAAGAGAATATCGGCCGAGGCTAAAAGTAAAAATGGGAGTTCCCAAGACACGCGGCTAAGCCTGACAAAGTCTAGCCGGCCTACTCTGAACCCAGATCAGGGAGTCACATCTAGTTGTCCCATCTCCATATCTTTACAATTAGTGTATGTCGTACCATATAAGGTTTCCCCCTCTATATAAAGGGGATTTTTACTATTTTGTAGAGGACTGATGTTACTCCAACTATTCTACACAAAATATATGATAACTCTCTCGCTCTTTTCTCTCTAACATATTCTCTCGATATTGTTGCTCTTATTTATTGTCTTCATACTTGTTCTTCATTTATTTCTTATCATTGGCAATAAAGAGCCTCCTTCAATTATATGACGACTGTTAGCCCTTCCCCGACTGCCCCCTAATAGCTCGATCCCGAGCTTGGGAACCGACCTCGAGGCCACAAATCAACTAGCTCGAGGCCTTGAACGGCTAACCTGTCGGTTCGATTATAAATCTATTTTAGCTCGCATCTCATCCTTAAACTTCACACACATAGCATCAACTGCTTTATAACTAGCATAAAAATAGATCACGTATTTTTAGAGTCCCATCAACAAATTTAATTGTTATTACCATTTTCACGGTAAACAGTTTGGCGCCCACCGTGGGGCTTAAAATAATAGTGATTATTTTCTTGCTGGTTTCTTTACACGACGCAAGTTATCTTTCACACTTTTTCTTGTCCAAGATCTTTGATTTCAGGTCAAAATGTCTGGCTCAGTGAACAGAGTAGAAAACAACGACCTCGATAATCACGGAGAAAACGGTGTGGCTGTTCCGATTGCTGGTGCGCCACCACAGAACCCCGAGAACGTGCCTGGACCGACTCCAATGGACGCGGGCTCACGCGACGCACAGCAGATCGACAAAACCTCACGCACCGACAGGAGCATACAACAAGGCGACCAATAGGAAGCACAAAAAATCCCAGCTCATGAAGAACAAGAAGTTAGCCTTCATGTTATTTTTGAAATGTTGCAGGCACAACAGCTGGCTATCGCTCAGCTGGAAAGACACCCAAAAACTCCCAGCACCGTAGCACCAGGAACAACTCCCCTGGCCGAACAGGTACCGAAGAGATTGAGCAATAATGGTTCGATAGCCGACCCTGATATCATAAAAATGCTCGAGGATCTTACCAGAAGGATCGAGTCGGGCGAGAAAATGATAGCAGCCAACAACAAGAATGTCAAAACTTACAACTCCAGGGTCGACCAAACCCCGGGCGCGCCCCCGGTCCTGAAAGGCGTAGACTCGAGGAAGTTCGTGCAGCGGCCGTTCCCGGAGGAAGCGGCTCCGAAACCCATTCCAAAGAAATTCAGAATGCCGGAACTCCCGAAATACAACGGGACCTCAGACCCCAACGAGCACGTTGCCACCTACACGTGCGCAGTGAAGGGCAACGACATAAAAGACGACGAGATGGAGTCCGTCTTGCTGAAGAAGTTCGGGGAAAGGCTCTCAAAGGGGGGCCATGATGTGGTACCAAAATCTAGCTCCCAACTCCATAGACTCATTTGCCATGCTGGAAAACTCCTTCATAAAGGCACACGCCGGTGCCATTAAAGTAGCAACGAGGAAGTCTGACGTATTCAAGATCAGGCAAAGGGAGAATGAAATGCTGCGAGAGTTCGTATCTCGCTTTCAAACGGAACGAATGGAACTACCCCCGGTCTCCGACGGCTGGGCGGTATAGACCTTCACTCAAGACCTGAACGAGCGGAGTTCAGTGGCCTCAAGGCAGCTGAAAGAGAATCTGATCGAGTATCCTGTCGTAACCTGGTCGGACGTCCACAACCGATACCAGTCAAAGATCAGGGTCGAGGATGATAAATTAGGAGCCCCTTCGGGCTCAGTATACCCGAGCAGGCTCTTAGCAAAGGAATCGAAGCCAAATAAAGAAAGGTATCAGCCATACACCGAATACATGAGAAACTCCCCAAGACGCAACCCGCCTCGCGATGACCGACTGATCAACCGAGGGCAGAATCCTCGGGGACTCATTAACAGAGCCTGATTTGATGGAAACACGGGGTCAACAGGGGCACCATGCCTATCAGAATACAACTTCAACGTTGATGTTTCAGACATCGTGTTCGCCATCGGCAAAATCAAGGATACCAGATGGCCCAAGCCTGTACAATCGGATCCTTCCCAAAGGAATCATAACTTGGTATGCAAATTTCACAACACGCATGGCCACAGAACCGAGGATTGTCACCAGTTACGAGAGGAAGTAGCCAGGTTACTCAATAAAGGTCATCTCAGAGAATTCTTGAGTGACCGAGCCAAAAATCAGTTCCGAGAAAGAAAGGCGGCCAAAAAGAACAAAGCAAACGAGCCACGACATGTTATCCACATGATATTAGAGGGCATCGTTGCTCCCCAGGAACCCATGATGAGAAAGACAAAAATATCCATCACCAGAGAAAAGCGAACTCGGGGATACGTACTCGAAGATGCCCTCATATTCAGCGAGGAGGACTCCGAGGCCTTGTCCCAACCTCATAACGACGCACTGGTAATCTCTTTCCTCGTAAATACATTTCAAATAAAACGTGTACTCGTGGATCCAGGTAGCTCGGCCAACATTATCAGGTCGAAGGTAATAGAGCAACTCGGACTGTTGGACGAAATCTTGCCCGCCACTCAAGTCCTCAACGGATTCAACATGGCAAGCGAAACAATGAAAGGAGAGATCACTCTCCCAGTTAGCGTGGCTGGCACGACCCAAAATGTCAAATTCCATGTCATCGAAGGAGACATGAGGTACAACGCTTTGTTCGGACGATCGGGGTACACTGCATGAGAGCAGTACCGTCCACCCTCCACCAGATGATGAAATTACCAACAAAAGACGGGATTAAAACCGTCCACGGGGAACAGCACGCGGCAAGGGAAATGTTGCGGTGCACGATGTGGCACCGGCACCAATATCTCCACTCTCTAAAGAGCCTAAGGGTAATCGAACTACGTCTTCGTCTAAGCCCGATTAGACGTAGAGGAGAACCGTACTGTTCCCTCATTACAAACAACAGGGGCATAGCAGACCTCGGAACATCGCCAGCGCATCCCACGATAAGGTATAACCATCTCCCTTTTCATTTTATATTTTATACTAAACCTTTATGCAGGCACCCGATCAAAGCAGTAAAAAGCGCTAACCCAGCCCGAAGACCTTAAGGTTTTAAGAGCATCCGTTGCACTCTTTTCTTTCGACCGAGCTTTTATCCCGAAGAGGGTTTTGCCGGCAAGGTTTTTAACGAGGCAACACCTATATGCTACCTAAAGGGAACCCAACAAGTCTTCAAGGCTACTTTTGCTATCAATACCGAGCGAGAAGGACATCCTCTCGGAAGATCATCCACTTAGAAGAGCCAAGAAATGCCAAATAAGGTCCCGATGGGAAAATGATGTACCGGACCAAACGGTCGAATGAACCGTGCCCGCACAACTGAGGCCCCGATGGCGGAAAGCACATGTACTAGTGCCAAATAATCAAGGAATGCTTTTTGCCAACATGTCTCATGCTCCAAAGAAAACCCAGCATTTTCGCCAGAATGATTCCTTCATAAAAAAATGTCCCGAATACTCGAAGACTAGCGTCGATAATTTGGCACCCCCGTGACCTCAGGGTCGAAACTCCAAACTAGTAAGCCCTCAACGAGGCAGCACGAAAATCATGAAATATCTCCAAAAAAGAAAGCGTCCCAAATACTCGGAGACTGGCGCCAAAAAACTCAGAAAACGCATGACCTCAAGGTCGGAATCTCCAAAGTCGTAAGCCCTCAATGAGGCAATTCTGAGCTCACGAGTAACGGCCCTAGAGCCAAACTCGATGACTCGGAGACTGTCGCCAATCGCCATTCAGTAAAAAACCCGAGGCTGTAAGACCCCGAGCGGGCAGACTCGGTCTCGTAAGACCTACATAAGGCAACAACAAACTGTAAGACCTCAAGAAAGGCATGAATCATACTTGTACCAAGTATCAACAAACTGTAAGACCTCAAAGGCATGAAAATTTTGTAAGACCTTACTACAGGCATAAAATCCCGAAGTTTAGGCTATATATCGCATTTGTAAGATTCCTGAAAAGGCATACCCTCGATATAGACACCTAAACTACTACACTCGGGGACCAAAAATGGCTCCGGCCAAACACAAATGACTACGGTCATACGACCGCACCAGCCAAACTAACGCAACTCGGGGACGCCCGACTGTCGCTACAAAATCATAGGCCATTACTTCGAATCTACTTCGAAAAGAACCGGTTAAACATGCAACCCTCGATAGGCAAAAGAGCTTCGACCATGTAAGCTCCAAATCACAAGGCTTCGAGCTACTCAGCCTACGATCCAAACCTTCCGAGGTGCTCGAACATCGCCGCAAATGACTTGAAATTGAGGTTCTTCCCGAACTGACGGCGGGTCTGGCAAAATCATTGCAAAAGTCCTTAACAAGAGGAAAATAAAGCCTACATATGCCTAAGGGCAAAGCGTAAGAGCCATTGTCGCCAGCTTACATAAAAGATCGCTTAGATCAAAGGCGTAAGAGCCATTGTCGCCAGCCCACACAAACGTAAGACTTGAGGGTGGATTGATCTCGAGTCGAAACCCGACTCGGAGACTGAACCCAAAATAGTTAACTACACATGCCTAAGGGAAAAGCGTAAGAGCCATTGTCGCTAGCTTACATAAAAGATCGCTTCGATCAAAGGCGTAAGAGCCATTGTCGTCCGCCCATGCAAACACAAAAACTTGAGGGTCGAATGAGCTCGAGTCGAAGCCCGACTCGGAGACTAAACCCAAAACAGTTGAGCGAAGGTGTAAGAGCTCTAACGCCAGCTTACACTAAAGGTCGCATCGACCGAGCGCGTAAGAGCCCCCAGGCCTGCCTAAATGAGCCCCAGGGCCATATCACGAATCTAAGGATTCTCGCTAACTCTGAAACCAGTCCACCTGGCCAAAAACGAAACAAAAAGGGGTATGGAATAAATAAAGCCGCAAGTTTTCTTCTATTTACATACGCGGAAAAATACATCCTCCATCTACAACCATACTCTAAAGATACTACATACGAAATGGTGAGGTCTATGCCCCACCTCTGAGAGCTACGGCCTACCGGCCTCATCTTCACTTCCTTCGGCGTCGGACATGAGTAACTAAGCATCACGCTCATCCGCCCTCGCTCGCGCCAACTCTTCCAAGAGAAAAAAACCCCTAGCACTGATCTCCTCGAGACTTTTCTCCGAGACTTACAACGAGCATATTCTTCGATCCTCTCTCCATAATCGATGGCCCTCTTCAACTCGGCTTGGGCATCGGTAGCATCATTCAATAAAATTACCACCTCCTGATCGGCCTTAGTCCGGCCCAGTGCTGCTTCGATCCGAGTATCAACGATCTTAGCCCTAACCTTCGAAAGTTTGGATTCGAGCTTCGTGATCATATCCGCTTGAACTAAAGCGTTATCACGAGCTAGGCAGAGTTGGACCTCGAAGGCAAGAACTTTAGCCAAGGCACCTTTCTCCTCTGAAGCTTGGACCTGTGCTCGGGCTCTTATCTCGCCACAGTCATTCCTGATTCGGTCGGCTTCACCGCTAAGGCGCTCCAAGGCCTCCATCTTTTTCTGCAGCTGGGATAGGCGAAGAGTTAACCTTGGAAGTTAAAAAGCAAAACGCGTACTCAACCAGTACGGGAAGTTACCTGCTCCATCAAATAACTCTTATAATTCGAGCTCCGGTACGCCTCATATCGCCAGTGTGCCAACTCGACTTCCTTCTCCTCGCAAAGGAGCCTAAGGGATCTACCCTCATCCAGAGCTTTTCGGAGCCTAGCTCCATGACGGAGCAACTCAGACCTAAGCCTGTCAAAGGCCTACAAATGAAAAACTCGATAAGAAAGAGAGGATGCGGGATTCGGAAGGCCTATGGCGAAGCTCACCGCAAAGTGAAGTTGGCGGACTTCCTCGAAGGCCGAGCACACATCTGTTGGTCCAGCCCTCAGCCCTGGAATAATCAAACCCGGTCGAAGCACGATCGCTCGGAGGAGCCATCCTTCCAAAACCAGAAACTTCGGGTGCAGCAGGCTCAGACGATATTTCCGTCTCAGAGGCCCCGCCCCGCCTCGCTGTGAGCGCCATCACCCTGCAAGTGCAGGTCCCGCTTAATCGTCCTTTAGCTCGGAAGCTGGCAACCCCTCCTCCTCTCCGGAGGAGCACAACCTCGCCTTTGGAGGCTCTCCAATACCTACGACAGCAAGATTAATACGCGAAAAGGGAAAAATGTCTCTCCTAATGAACAAGGGATAAGGAAAAAGTAGCACACGCACATACCGTGATGTTATGCTTCCCATCTGCCCCGGGACATAGCTCGCCACCTGTGCTCGTCACAAGTCGAGTGGATCGCCAGCTCCCGAACCCAACCAGGCAGATCCGGAACATCACCCGGCGCCCATGAAATCGTTGCAGAAAAGGAGGAAACACAGTTACAAAACTAAATTTCACTATGAACAAATCTGAGAAAGCACGGGACACTCCACTCACGCATATAGTTCCATTCTTCGCGGAATGGCATAAGTTCCGCGGGGATAACGTTAGCCGTCCGGACCCGGACGAACCGATTAATCCACTCTCGGTCTCCGTCTTCCTCATCATCAACAACAAGAGGCGTGGACGAACGACACCGCAAGGTTAGCAGACCTCAGTGATGAAAGGGCTAGTACAGCCTGACGAGATGGCTGAGCGTGAATTCAATCCATGCCTTCTCCGCAAAGAACCTCATCATCAACACTATTCGCCAGAACGACGGATGTATTTGCGCCAAGGTAACTCGATACTTCACACAGAAGTCGAGCACGACCCTTTCGAGAGGTCCCAGTATGAAAGGAAACGTATATACATTCAGGAATCCATCGGCAAGGTCCGTGATATCCTCGACCAGGGGAAGCACCTGTAGCGCTACCTCCTCCCCCCATCCGCAGTCTCTCCTCACTAACTCAAGATGTTCTTCTCTTATCAAAGACATAGTCTCCAAGGTAAACTCCCGTGGATCCTGAGCACTGGGAGCGGAACTCTCCCCTCTCCGACAGGCAATCCCCGAAGTAGCAGTCATGGCTATAGCAAGACTAGAGAGCTAAAACGGGAACTGACTCAAACACTCTGGTACTAAGGTAACGAAGGACTCGACGCCAAGATGGAAGGATAGTTATCTGAAGTAGTGGGATCTCCTAAGAAGCGGAAACAACCCCATATATATGTGGGGAAATAGCAATGGTCCGCCTGATCAAGATAGGACCCGGGAGGCCAATGACTTCGATGCCAGTCCCGAGGTGGTACCCGACCTCGAGGACCTCCATCAACAAGAATTTAGGCTCCAAGGAGCTAACAACATCATCTCCAGTCCCGAGGTGGTACCCGACCTCGAGGACCTCCATCAACAAGAAGTTAAGCTCCAAGGAGCCAACAACATCATATCCAGTCCCGAGGTGGTACCCGACCTCAAGGACCTCCATCAACAAGAAGTTAGGCTCCAAGGAGCCAACAACATCATCTCCTATCCCGAGGTGGTACCCGACCTCGAGGACCTCTATCAACAAGAAGTTAGGCTCCAAGGAGCCAATAACATCATCTCCAGTCCCGAGGTGGTACTCGGCCTCGAGGACCTCCATCAACAAGACGTTAGGCTCCAAGGAGCCAACAGCATCATCTCCAGTCGCAAGGTGGTACCCGACCTTGAGGACCTCCATGAAAAAGAAGTTAGGCTCCAAAAAGCCTTCAGCTCGAGATAGTATCCGAACTCGAAGGGTCCCCCCAAAAAGAGGAACAAGCATATTGAACTCCGTCCATAAGGGCTCAAGACATCGCCTAAATATGGGAAACCCCTCATTGGGGGCGTATCTACAACGTCTTAAAATGTTATCTACACTAAGTTCAAAGCAAATCTCCAGAGGGCCCGAAGCTGACCTTCACTCAGATACCACTCTCAAAAACTTTAAGTCTCGAGGTACTATCTTCATGTGACTCGAGGGTCCCGACGGCCCGAGTCTATCGGACCACTTCAGGCTTGGTCCGAGGAACAACGATGGGCTCAGAAAGGAGCCATTTCTATCAACCAAAGACCGAAAAGAATACTCGCATCCGAGTTAGATATTGATGATTGTCAGCAGAGGTATACATTCAGGATCCCCACAAATATAAAAGAATATGACAAGCATCAAAGGCAAAAGTCAAGGAAATATCTTTATATTTATAAAAATTTGCTTACAACGGCCCTCGAGGGGTCCTTACATATGATTACAAAGGCTTACATAGGGTCCCTACACAGAAACAAAGAAGCAAAGGGATACACATAGTAAAAGACTGAAAGCCTAGCCTATTCTTAGAGGTGTAATGCACCGAGCCGGGGTAGGAGGGTGAGCAGTGGAGTATAGTACGAGCACCCTCACGAGCAGCGGTGTAGAGTCCGAATGCCTGTTTAGATCGGAAGAAGTCGGCCGCCCCCATATCATCACCTCGGAGTGACAACAGCAGCAGCAACAACAATAGCAACGATGACAACGAAACAACAAAATCTCGCTCAACTAAGGGAAGTTCAGGGGGTAAGCCTTAGCACGACCGGTATAAGCACGACCAAACGATCGCGAGGCCGTGGGCCTCAATCATGGCGAGTGATGGATAAGGATGGGAGGAAAAGAAGATGTGGGAAACATAGGAAGGCACTTGGATGAAAGGTTAATCCCAGGAAGCTCCCATTTATAGGCAAGGAGGCAGCATAATCGACGACGCCATTATCGTCCTTGGAAAATGCAACGGCAGGAACGTTTAATGTGTCCTTGGGAGCTGAATCGGCAGCGACATTATGGCTTTGAAGAATAAGAAACCGCAATGCTTTGAATGGTCTTGGAAAAACGAGACGACGGAACATTTTCGGTTATCATAAAGGCTTATGTCACATACTACATCATCAGTACAATGTCATCACAGGGAGCCTAGAGAGTCGGGCATCAAAATTGTTTCCTATCACTTTGTTCTAGGAAACGCGGAGACTATCTGTGTACGGTAAAACCGGGGGGCCCGATTTCCCCGTCATTAAGGCGTTTCGGAAGATCACCTCGAAGCCTTGAGGCTGCAAAGATGTGCTCGAGTCTCCTTCCTCGGAGCTCGTCAGCACTCGGCCTGAAGAGAATATCGGTCGAGGCTAAAAGTAAAACTGGGAGTTCCCAAGACACGCGGCTAAGCCTGACAAAGTCTAGCCGGCCTACTCTGAACCCAGATCAGGGAGTCACATCTAGTTGTCCCATCTCCATATCTTTACAATTAGTGTATGTCGTACCATATAAGGTTTTCCCCCTCAATAAAAAGGGGATTTTTACTAATTTGTAGAGGACTGATGTTGCTCCAACTATTCTACACGAAATATATGATAACTCTCTCCCTCTTTTCTCTCTAACATATTCTCTCGATAGTGTTGCTTTTATTTATTGTCTTCATACTTGTTCTTCATTTATTGCTTATCATTGGCCATAAAGAGCCTCCTTTAATTATATCACGACTGTTAGCCCTTCCCCGACTGCCTCTTATAGCTCAAGCCCGAGCTTGGTAACAGACCTCGAGGCCCCAAATTGACTAGCTCGAGGCCTTGAACGGCTAACCTGTCGGTTCGATTATTACTCTATTTTAGCTCGCATCTCGTTGTTAAACTTCACACACATAGCAACAACTGCTTTACAACTGGAATAAAAATAGATCACGTATTTTTAGAGTCCCATCAACAAATTTAATTGTTATTACCATTTTCACGGTAAACAAAGAGGTAAAACATCTATAGGTAGATCGTCCTAGTGCTAAATATTTGTACTCCTCTAAAGGGGGGAATATGGAATGATGTGGCATTAAGCCAGAATTAAGTGGTTCTATTAATTATGGAATGGTAAAGGAAGAATGCAAAAAAAAAAAAAAATGAAAAGGGGATGAGATTGCAATTATCCAAAGCCTACATATATGCTACGGCTCCAGAACATTATGCAAACATGACGTCAAAGAGAGGAAGTAAGGGTTCCTACCCGAAATGTTATTGATAGATAAGGAGCCAATGCGAGAGGTAAGTTAAGACAAAGAAAATAACCCAAGAAATATTACACGGAATATTGATATGAGAATGGGCCAACGACTAGTTACCTGTTGATTCAGGAAGAGCCTAGTTATGTCTAGACAAGAGGTTACAGACTAATCAGCAGATCGTGCAAGATAAGCATAGTAAAATCCAATATAGTGAATTCAGCCTCGCAGTAATGTCATTAGATATGAGCCGGGGTAGTTAAAGGTACCGTATGAATGTTACGGGAATAAAAGAGAGTGCCACTGGGAAGACAGTCAAAATATTAGTTCAGAGGCAACCCTACAAGCACAAGGGCGTGGAGATAAGTAACTACGGGTAATTATAGGCGAGGAAGAACATCAAAAATTCCGTCAGGCATATGATGTGATAAGCTCGCTGCCTATCAAGAGTCAGAGGATCCCCGTACTACAATGAAAGACTAGTTGAGGAAATAAGGAAGAAGGCTTCAACCAAAGTACAATGACCTAAAGAGGAAAAGGTTGTGTAACAATAGTCTAACTACCAAATTGTATGCACTCCAAAAGAAAGTTGCACCTACCATGGCTAATGATCGGGGAGTAAAACCAAAAGTAATATTTGAGACCATATGAGTTGCACAAAATCTTCGGCATGCGTGAGAACTCAGATAAGCTAAGTATGCAGACAACAAGGAGGCAGAAGACCAGGAAAAGTAATAGCTTACGTTTAAAGAAAGTTGAGAAGGAACAAAAGGAATTATTCGATCAATGATCCAGAGTTGGTTACGTTATGAATGCACATGCGATTTTGGAGTATACATATATGTTGACAATCATACAGCCGTAGAAGACTCCAATATAAGTTAAAAGGAAGAATTGAGTCCAATTTATAGACAAAGAATTGAATTGTTAGAAGATTATATCCAGGATATTCTATAGCATCCATGAAGGACTAAAGTAATAGCTAATACCATGACCTACAAATCAGAAGATAGCTTATGCCTACACGAAGGTTGATCAAAGGGAAGAGGAAACTACAGAATTACATCAACTAAGTAAATCAGGAGTCTGATTATTTGAACTAGAAAATTATAGAAATCGTGATCGAGAACATGGAAGGACCAGCCCTAATATCAGAGGTACAAGAGAGATAGTACAACAACCAAAGTTTATATCAGCTCTACATAAAGCCAGTTAGAAAAGTAACAGCCTCATAAGAAGTCAGTATGAAGCTCTCACCGGATTGTAGTATTATAATAAAGCTCCATGTTGTGGATGTGAATAATACCTATGAGGAAGGGAGGTTATGAAAGAGACACACGATGTGATGCGATATTTTAAGGTAAGTAAGGTAAAGGTGAACAACGTACAAGATACTCAAATGCAGAAGGATGTGAATAGTCCATACTTGGGATAGAAGGCTAGAAGCACGGGGATTCAGTATCCAGGAATAATAGCAGCATCGTCAATGGTATATTTTCCAGCCTATGGTTTCTAGGTACTGAGATCTTGCCAAGAGAGTAAAGAAGAGTTAGAAACGATGAGATGTCTCGCTTGATGTTCCAGAATAATACAAGGAAATCTATGGTAAAGCAAGATTACGAGCAGTATAAATGGATATATGTAGGTCGCAAGCTAAAGTATGATAGAACGACAAGGTTTTAGGAAGACAATAGTAAGAACAAGAAAGGGTAAGTGAGAAGGTGACGAGAATGAATAAGTTCTCTGGAGTAAGCCCATGAAAACAAGAGAGCTGATGGGTTCTCTAAGTTATAGAAGGCACAGTATAGCCTAAATGAACTCAAAGGAGTCTAAGACTAGTAGCATTTAGAAAAGATGGAATGCTGCCCTGGTAGTGAAATGAAGGTGTAATATTGACAGATAAAAGATAACGTTTGGGCCTTCTATTGAATAATGATTTGAAGAAAAAAAAGGGAGAAGGAGAAAAGATTTCGCGGACGGCACGAGATCAGAATACCCCCATAAGGTGAATCACATCGAGATACTATGAAATACGATTATGGAAATCACTTCAAACATTCTTTGATTCAACGTAAGCCCTAGTGTCAAGGTTTTACGTAAGAAGATCAAGTTATCAGTGGTAAATGATGGATCAACATTAAGGTGAATCAACAATAGATGGATAAAATTCCAACAGTATGAGGTGGGATTAGACTATCAGTCTTAAGGATAAGCAACGAGAGTAATCTGAAGTTGGTTGCAGACCTCTGTAACGGTAAATTGAAGTAAGAGTTATGGAATAGTATGACCTACGTAGATCCAGTAAAGTCATACGAATAGATAACCAGGTCTATAAAATAAGATATAGCAATATTTGCAAGTTCTACAATGTATCGAGCGAAGAACTTCAGTATACCTATAAATGCCCGGAGAGACATCTTATTAAGCTCTGTATATGTTTACAAAGTAAGACCTAGAGATTGGCTAAAAGCTAGAGGAAAAAGGAGAGTAAAGCCGCATAAGCACACTTACAATGTTAGTATCGTAGAGGCTGCATAGAAGGTAGCAACAGTTACGAGATTGGAAGGATTTTAATCACAAGTCATGGTTTGGGAAAGAGGCCTAAAGGGGGGAATTCCCCGACCTTTGGATTTATTCACAGAATAGTTGCCTAGATGGCAAGGAGAGTACTAAAGTATTCGCAAGAGCCATAGGTATAAAAAGAATAAGTGCATCAGTCAACATTTGAGGACGAATGTTCCAAGGGGGCAATGATGTTACACCCCATGTTTTCATACGTGAAAGTAAGCCATAAGTAAATTGATGGAAGCTCGGAAATGAGATTTACATCCCGCATTTTCGTATGTTAAAGTTTCGTTGTAAGTTAATCGACGTAAGTTCGAGAATGATATTATTTTGAGATTATAAGCATTATGCTATTTCAAACAAGTGATGAGTAAATTTGTGAAGGTGAAAGGGTAAGCAAATGGAAGAAAATAAGTTTCGTCGAAGCTTGGCAATGGAGTTAAAATACGGTTCGAGCTATAATACCCGGTATTTATGGACTAGTGTCGTACAAGGTACTAAATGACCATGATAGTAGGATGTACAAGGTATGTTAAAAGTGAGTAGTATTTTAAGTAATTTGAGATAATTCTTAATTATGTGGGTGATTGGTTAATTATTGGATAGTGGGATATTACCAATTAATTAAGGAATTATGTTGAATAAGGATTAAAGGGTGAGGTGGCAGCCCCCCCCAATTCTAATTAATGACTCATTAGTCATTAGGATAGGTGGCACATTAAGGGGTCTTTGGGCAAGACTAATCCCCAAAAGTGGCGCCCACCTAAAACAATTTAAAATGTAACATTCCTAGTCCAAATTCATTTTCTAATCTCTTTAAGGAAACGTTACTATTCATCTCTTTAAGGAAAAGTTTCATCCTTGGATAAACATGTTCATTTCTTTAAAGAAAAGCATTGAAACGTTACTGTTTATCTCTTTAAGGAAAAGTTTCATCCTTGGATAAACATGTTCATCTCTTTAAAGAAAAGCATAGAATCGTTACTGTTCATCACTTTAACGAAAAGTTGCATTCAAGCTTTTCTTTGTAGAAACGTAATTGCTTCGAGCTTTTCATACGACTTGTTCCGTGTTGTCACAATTGACGTGTGTTAAGGGGATTGTAAAGAGAATCGGCTCAGGTATGTTAAGGCTATCCCTTCTTTCTTTTGGAATGATCTATACGACACAAGTGAAACGAGTAAATGCACAATTTCCATAAATTACTCTATTCATAGAAATACTAGAAATGCTTATGTCTTGATTCCGCATGTGTCATATTATTCTATCATCTGTTCATGGGTCTCAGAAAAATACGTAAGTTGGAAAAAGTTTACTTCATGATATTACTCAAAGGTATAATGGTCTAATGACACTCTGAAAGATTTTATTGACGTACTTTTCATGCATTGCATTCATGTATATTGACCCATGACCAGATGGCGTTATATACACGTATATATGTATTTAATATGTATATGGGATATGGGAAAAGGTTATGGCATTATATACGCACCACCACTTGATCAGCTGGTATACGTTGATGATTTTGCCCACAGTGGCCGAGATGATATGATGGGATGCCCTTAGAGGCCTGATGATGTTATGAAACATGAACCTGTGCACGACATGACATTCATACGCATATGCATGGCACTATAATTATTTCATGAATTACAGAGTTATCTAGACTTACAGGTTGAGTCATTTATTCTATTTTTCTTCCATGTCTGTTATGTACTTATTTATGTGCCTTACATACTCGGTACATTATTCGTAGTGACATCCCTTTTGCCTGGGGATGCTGCGTTTCATGCCCGCAGGTCCCGCTAGATAGGTTAAGAGCCTTTCACGTAGGCCATCAGCTGAGCGTAAGATGTTGGTGCGCTCCATTTGCTTCGGAGTTGCTTGTTTGGTTAATATGATTTAGACGTGTATTGTTTGGTATGACGGGACTCTGTCCCAACCTTTATGAAAATTATGTATTCTTAGAGGCTTGTAGACATATGTCATGTACGTGAACGATTGTATGGCCTTGTCGGCCTATATTCAGTATACGAGTGGTTGTTTTGGTCTTATAAGCCCGTATGTCTTATGTATAAGTTGGTATCACATGTTGTATTCTACTTATCTCACGGCAACCTTCCGACTCAGTTATCTATGATAGTATGACATGAAAAGATACGTTATGTTAGTACTCGGTTGAGTAAGGTACCGGGTGCCCATCGCGGCCCATCGATTTGGGTCGTGACAGAGATCATATGAGTTACACGGAATCCCAATATTCGTGGGCACTAAGATAAGCCAAGTATCCATGCAGCAAGTGGCAGAACGACCAAAAAAAGTAATACTTATGTGTAAAGGCAACTGAGAATGCTAAAAAGGAAGTCTATGGTGTTATCAAGTTAAAGGAAGGTTGCGAGTAGTATGAATAGATATGTGTAGGTTGCGAGCTAAAGTATGGTAGATCAACAAGGTTTTAGGTAGATAGGAGTAAGGATAAGAAAAGGTGAGTGAGAAGGTGACAAGAATAGGTAAGGCATTAGGATTAAACCCATCAAAACAAGAGAGCTGATGGTTTCCGTAAGTTATAGAAAGCTCAGTATAACCTGAATGAACTTAAAGAAGTTTAAAACTACGAGCATTTAGAAGAGATGGAATGCTGCCCTAGTAGTAAAGGAAGGGTGTAATTATGATAAATGATAATAGGATGATGTTTAGGCCTTCGATTGAGTAATGATTCAAAGAGAAGATTTTATGAATTGCACGAGATTAAATTATCCCCATAAGATGAATCACATTGGGATGCTATGAAATACAATTATTGAAGTATAATATCGTCCCTAGGTGGCTTAGGCAAATAACTCTATATGTTCCCCAATGAAATGTGAGTCCTAGTGACTATATACTACATAAGAGGTTTCAAGTTATCAGTGGTAGATTATAGATCAACATTGAGGTGAATGAACATTAGATGGATAAAAGTTCCAAAGTATGAGATGAGATTAGGCTATCATTCTTAAGATGAACAGTAATGAGGAAGCATTAAGGGACTTAGATTGATACATATAGGATAAACAGTCAGAGAGTAACCTGGAGATGGGTAGCAGACCTTGGTAATAATAAACTGAAGTAAGTGTTATGATATAGTATAAGCTACTTAGATGTAGTAAAACCTCATAGATAACCGAGGCTATGAAACAAGATATAACAATAGTCGTAAGTTCGATAAAGTACCGAGCGAAGAACTTCAGTACACCTATAGATTCCCAAAGGGACAACTTGTCACAGATCTGTATATGTTCACAAAGTGAGGCTAAAGATTGGCTAAAAGCTGGAGGAAAAAGGAGAGAAGAGTTGCATAGGTGTACATACAAAGTCAGAGTCGTACAGGTTACATGAAAGAAGGTAGCAATAGTTACGAGATTGGACAAATTCCGACCACAAGTCGTGGTGTGAGAAAGAGGCCTAAAGGGGGGAATGCCCTGGCTATTGGATTTATTCACAGAGCATATGCCTAGATGGAAAGGACAATATTAAGTATTTGTAAGAAGTATAGGTTATGAAACTGATAAGCGCATCACTGAACATTCAAGGACGAATGTCCAGGGGCGGGGGGGACATGATGTTACGCCCCATGTTTTCGTACATGAGAGCACGTCGTAAGTCAATTGATGTAAGCTAAGAAATGAGATTGTCATTGCAAGTACATAAAGTAAGTTAATCATGTCATATTGGTGGTTACAAATCTTTAAGATCATGGATAACAAGTACCAAGAGGGTTGAAAGGCTTAGAAGCTAAACAAATTGTAACGACCCGGCCGGTCGTTTTTGGAATTTACGCCCCGATCCCCCCTTAACTGCTTCCCCTAAGTTCATTTCTGCTATTTTTGTTTGCCGGGATGTTCGGTGTTAGGATTCGGAGTGTTTTGGGACACTTAGTCCCTAAATGAGAGCTTAAGTGTTGAAAAGTGGTCCGAAGTCGGAACAGTGTGAAGACGACCTCGGAATGGAAATCTGATGGTTCCGTTAGCTCCGTTAGGTGATTTCGGGGTTGGGAGCGTGTTCGGAATGTATTTTGGGAGTCCGTAGCTCATTTAGACTTGAAATGCCGAAGTTTGAATTTTTAAAGTTTCCAGTCCGATAGTGAGTTTTTGATCCGAGAGTCGGATTGGAATTCTGGAAGTTGCAGTAGCTCCGTCATGTCATTTGGGATGTGTGTGCAAAATTTCAGGAGACATGTTTTGGTTAGGTTTTTGATCGAAATTGTATTTGGAAGGAATTTGAAGTTCTTAGGCTTGAATCTTTGATTAATTCGGGTTTCCGGCGTTGTTTTAGGTGTTTTCAAGATTGGTACAAGTTTGAATAAGGTATTATGTGGTATTGGTGCTTTTGGTTGAGGTCCCGGGAGCCTCTGGATGATTCCGGGTGGTTAACGGAGGAAAATTTCTAAGTTTGCAGCAGCTGGTATTTTGTTCCTTCTGGTATTTTCGCTTCGGCGGCTTGGGAACCGCAGAAGCGGAGCCGCAGAAGAGGCTCGCTCATCGCAGAAGCGAGTTTGGTCCCCCCCCTCAGGAACCGTAGAAGCGGTTATTTATCCGCAGAAGCGGAGGTCTGGCCTTTTATAAGAAGCCGCAGAAGCGGCCAGTGTTTCGCATAGGCGGGACCGCAGAAGCGGCATTCACTGTACAGATATAGAAATTCGAGGGTTTTAATTTCATAAGTTGGAGAAATCAACTGAGAGCTCGGTTTTAGGCGATTTTGAGTGGGTTTCAAAGAGAAGATCACTGGGTAACGCTTCTTTGGTCCCTTTTTGTTATATTTCATCATTATATAGTTAAATACATCATTGGAATTTGAATTTAGGATCAAAAAATTGGATAATTTGGGGTAAAACTTCATTGCCTAAACTTTTGAGTTTTGAGTGGATATTTGACCTCCGATTTGGGAGATTTTTATATGGTTAGACTCGTGAGAGTACGAGGGTTCTAAAAATGAGAAAATTATTCGATTCCGAGACGTTGGCCTGAAGGGCATTTTGGTCATTTCACCTAATTTTACGCCGTAGCTTTGAATTTATTAGCAAAACCAGGTGTTTGCGATGTTATTTATGATGTGTAATTGAATTGAACAGATTTGAGCCATTTGGAGTCGGATACTCGTGGCAAGAGCGTGATTTCTAGTTGATATTGAGCCGGTCCGGGGTAAGTGGCTTGTCTAACCTTGTGTGAGGGACTTTTCCCTTTAGGACATGATCTTTGAATATTTGAATGCCTCGTACGTGAGGTGACGAGCGCGTATTTGAGCTAATTGTTGTAAACCCGTTTCTACTTGAAGTATTTAAATTGAGATTTCATGTTTACTTGTTCATTTTAAACTGTAAGTTTATACCTGTGCTAGCTTAGAGACTCATGTTTATCTGGCTTACTTGCTAATTGTTTTGCTGTGCTATTTGTACTCTGTGGAGCATGTTAGGCTAGAATTTACTATTTCTTGTCATGATCTTTTAGCATTATTCTGAGATTATGAGTTGCTTGTTGTTGTGTGTTTAATTTGGGACTACGGGACGGCTTCCCGGGAGATCCCCCTGTACTTGAGATATTCTGGACTGAGGGTGCGGGATACCAAGAGATCCCTGGCACATGTGTTTCTATGTATATAATGGGATACCAAGAGATCCCCGACTTACTTATTGAGGATACCAAGAGATCCTCGGGATACCAAGAGATCCCTAGTGTATATGATGAGGATACCAAGAGATCCTCGGGATACCGAGAGATCCCTAGTGTATATGATGAGGATACCAAGAGATCNCTTGAAATGCCGGAGTTTGTAATTTTTGAAGTTTCCGGTCCGATAGTGAGTTTTTGATTCGAGAGTCGGATTGGAATTCCGGAAGTTACAGTAGTTCCGTCATGTCATTTGGGATGTGTGTGCAAAATTTCAGGTCATTCGGACGAGGTTTGGTTAGGTTTTGATCGAAAGCGTGTTTGGTTGGAATTTGAGGTTCTTAGACTTGAATCTTTGATTAATTCGGGTTTCCGGCGTTGTTTTAGGTGTTTTAAGGATTGGTGCAAGTTCGAATAAGGTATTAGGTGGTATTGGTGCTTTTGGTTGAGGTCCCGGGGGCCTCGGGATGATTTCGGGTGGATGACGGAAAATTTTGAAGTTGAATGAATTGCTGAATGTTCTGTCATCTGGTATTTCCGCTTCTGCGGCTTGGGAAGCGCAGAAGCGGAGCCGCAGAAGCGGCTAGACCACCGCAGGAGCAAAATTCGAGTGCTTCTTCAGCTTCCGCAGGCGCGGATGTTTAACCGCAGAAGCGGTTACGCACCTGCAAGATAGTAGTCGCAGATGCGGTCCTTGGAATTTTGTTTGAAACCGCAGAAGCGGTAATGAATCCGCATAAGCGGCAACCGCAGGTGCGGTGAAGGGCCGCAGAAGCGGAAATCTTGACGTTAATGAAGAACCGCAGAAGCGGCTCGTGGTCCGCAGAAGCGGGACCGCAGAAGCGGTCCCTTGTCCGTAGAAGCGGAAACCCTTGGACAGAAATAGAGATGTCGAGGGTTTGAGTTCATAAGTTGCAAAATCAATTGAGAGCTCGATTTAAGGCGATTTTGAGTGGGATTTGAAGTGAAGATCACTGGGTAACGTTTCCTTGGTCCCTTTTTGTTATATTTCATCATTATATAGTTAAATACATCATTGGAATTCAAATTTAGGATAAAAAATTGGATAATTTGGGGTAAAACTTCATTGCCTAAACTATTGAGTTTTGAGTGGGCATTTGACCTCCGATTTGGGAGATTTTTATATGGTTAGACTCGTGAGAGTACGAGGATTCTAAAAATTTGAAAATTATTCGATTCCGAGACATTGGCCTGAAGGGCATTTTGGTCATTTCACCTAATTTTATGCCGTAGCTTTGAATTTATTAGCAAAACCAGGTGTTTGCGATGTTATTTACGATGTGTAATTGAATTGAATAGATTTGAGCCATTTGGAGTCGGATACTCGTGGCAAGAGCGTGGTTTCTAGTTGATATGGAGCCGGTTCGAGGTAAGTGGCTTGTCTAACCTTGTGTGGGGGACTTTTCCCTTTAGGACATGATCTTTGAATATTTGAATGCCTTGTACGTGAGGTGATGAGCGCGTACTTGAGCTAATTGTTGTAAACCCGTTTCTACTTGAAGTATTTAAATTGAGATTTCATGTTTACTTGTTCATTTTAAACTGTAAGTTTATACCTATGCTAGTTTAGAGACTCATGTTTATCTGGCTTACTTGCTAATTGTTTAGCTGTGCTATTTGTACTCTGTGGAGCATGTTAGGCTAGAATTTACTATTTCTTGTCCTGATCTTTTAGCATTATTCTGAGATTATGAGTTGCTTGTTGTTGTGTGTTTAATTTAGGACTACGGGACGGCTTCCCGGGAGATCCCCCTGTACTTGAGATATTCTGGACTGAGGGTGCGGGATACCAAGAGATCCCTGGCACATGTGTTTCTATATATATACTGGGATACCAAGAGATCCCCGACTTACTTATTGAGGATACCAAGAGATACTCGGGATACCGAGAGATCCCTAGTGTATATGATGAGGATACCAAGAGATCCTCGGGATACCAAGAGATCCCTAGTGTATATGATGAGGATACCAAGAGATCCTCGGGATACCAAGAGATCCCTAGTGTATATGATGAGGATACCAAGAGATCCTCGGGATACCAAGAGATCCCTGGGATACCAAGAGATCCCTAGTGTATACCAAGAGATCCCCGGCTATTATTCCTTGTTGAGGGCAGTTTTCCTTGTATTGTACCTTGCTTGGTATTACTGTTCTTCCTTATTTACTTGGTTTAGAATTCTCGTTGTAGACTTTATTTAAACTGTTTATGTTATCTCATTATTTATTATGTCCATGACCTTCCTCGTCACTACCCAACCGAGGTTAGGCTTGGCACTTACTGAGTACCGTTGTGGTGTACTCATGCCCTTCCTGCGCATGTTTTTCATGTGCAGATCCAGGTACATCCTCCCAGGTGTATCATCCTCGTGGTGGAGAGGTCTAGCTGAGACTTGAGGTATATCTGCTACGTCCGCAGACCAGGAGTCTCTACTCTATTTCGGCTTTAGCAGATAGTTCCTTTCTTTCCTTTCATGTTGTTAGACATTCTGGTGTAGAGCAGATCACTACATTCTATTAGCCTGTGTTTCCCGTGAGTTTCCGGGTTTTGGGATTTAGTTGTAGACTTCCGCATATTTTTGAGTTGTTTAGGCTGAGTGGCCTTATATACAGTTGTTATTTCCGTATGTTCAGTTTTAATTAATTATTCTGCAAATGTTAATTTGTTATTCCGCACTGTTAGGCTTACCTAGTAGTAGGAACTAGGTGCCATCACGACATGTTCATGGAGGCTGAACTGGGGTCGTGACAAGTTGGTATCAGAGCTCTAGGTTCATAGGAGTCACGGAACACAAGCCGGTTTATTAGAGTCTCGCTGATCGGTACAGAGACGCATGTACTTATCTACGAGAGGCTATGTAACTGTTAGGAAAATTTCACTTTATTTGATTCCCTGTCGTGCAAGATTTTTGACATCACAATCCTAAACTTCTGCCTTCTATTCTCTTACGGATGGTGAGGACACGTGCTACTCGAGGAAGATGACCTTCGGAAAAGTTTAAAGTCAGCAACAATTGTGGGTTCAACTGCCACGAAGATAGGCTCTATTTAAGGTAGCGGCTGAGCAGAAAAGGATGAGGAAAGACACGTGAGAAGTGTCGGGCGGTGGCTAAAATTTCTAGGAGTCCGAGTATAAGCGGCCAAGGGCCGAGTAGTCGATTAAGGAGATGAGTTCCGCCTAAGTGGGAGAGTGGCGGAGTTGCATATGGGCTTTGCAGTGGGATGACCATGTACCTTAAGGAGAGTTTGGAGTGACCTGAGAATATTGGTGATTTGTGATTTGGGGCCTACAGATTTAATTAGAAGTATGAGCTATTATGCGGCGGGAGATTTGATATAACGGGAAGAAGCTTCTTGAATGAAGAAGGATACAACATACCTTTGAATTGGAAGAATATTGCCGCACATTTAATTGATGTCCACGAGGGGTGAATGAAATTGTGCACCTGGAGAGTGAGCTCGGACTCAGGATGAGTTATTGATGTCGTGGTGATTGTGCCCCGTGCAGCAGCGTTGGGAGATGCCGGGGAGTGATTTCTACAGGTGAGTTATTCTTGTGAGCAGGTTAGCGGTCGCGTGGTTGGCGATGCTTCTGCGAAGAATTCTATTGGTTATACAGTGAAGGGATCGGTCGTGCGAATATTGTTAATGATTTAGAGTAGTTAAAAGGGGGTTTCTACAGTAAGATATCGAGAATTTTGGTGGTTGATTGCGCAAGGTTATGTCAATAAGAGATTAAGAATCCTGGTGAACTCTAGAGTTGTGTAATAGTGGCTTCAAGCTAAGTGGGAGAGTCCCACCGCCTATGATTAGGTTGCATGGTTAACCACTTGCGAGGTTTTCAGGTTGTTAGCATATTTCTGGGTCACTCGGCTACGGGAAAAGAACATAAGTAGTAATTGGAGCAAAGGAATTGTTAAAGGGTGCTATGGTTGGCCTTATTGGCTCATGTTCAGACTTGAGAGAAGGATGAGAAAGGACTTCGGATTCGTAGAAGGGTTAGTGGAATGGGCATGTCAGTTGAGGGTGCGAATCTAAGCCCAAGGAAGGTATGAAATGGTTCATGGGATTTGAGACAGCATGGTCTCGCGGTTCCAGGTCACCCGGGGTGAGTGCGGATGGAGTGTGTTATGTGTTGAAAGGAGTTATTGTTATTACTAAGGCAATCGGGGTAAATCAAAGGAAGATATATTGGTTAAACATAGTTGAGTTGGAGTATTGGTGGTAGGGGTCAATTCCTTCAGCGTGATCAAGTCATACGTGTGATTTGTGGCGGTGCGTGTGAGGCTTGTCGGTCGCCGAAATTAATGTTGTTCAGAAGCACTCTTCTGATATGGCCTGCTATGTGTAGGCGGATCCTGGAATGACCATGGTGGCTCAGGCCGCTACTTGGAGGTTTGCATATTCTACGGTTATGAGAATTCACCTAAGTGTTGCTATGGTTCTCCTTCAGTGAGTTAAGTGAAAAGCTTTTAAGTGACGAAGTGTTAGCCTATTAGCGGTTCCGAAGTCGTATGTGTGATATTAGGTGCAGTGAGTGGTATGGGATTCGAAGTAAAGATCAAGGTAACAGCTCGGTGTGGACAAAGATGTCACGAGCTCGGATGAGCAAGAAAAAGGGTGGAATGTTTAAAGTAAAATAGTATTATCTTCGGTGTCACCTGAGATAGATGTGTTGTGAAAGAGGCTTTGCATCCTGGTTAAGGATTCTTGATCGCTTTTCAGCGTTAGTGCGGCCGATGGTTTAGATGTGCGGACCCGTTATTCATTTCGGAAGATTGTGGGAGCGTGTCCCACGGGAATATTGTATAAGTGTGACATGTAGTCACTTGATTGACTAAAGATTTAAACCAAGTATGAGGATTGTGGTAACATCATTAATTTGAGAATTTATGCTGGGAGGGCACTTTGTTTGTTGGGTTGCGAACTGAGGAGGTTGCTCCGGTTATGATGGTTGTTCTTATGTGTTATGAGGAAAAGGGAGTTACTATGGACCTTTGAAAGGTTATTAGCCAAGTTGGTGCAATCAGAAATCGGCTTGAGATCAGTGGATTGATTTATATGTGAGCAGGGCTTTATATCAGGCCAGTTGTGTTCGTTTCAGCGAGCGTTCCTTATGGAGGAACAGTTGGGGTGTTATTTTGTCATCAGCTATTCCAAGTAATGATGTATTGCGCCGTATGAGTTATGAGACAGCTTGGTAAATTTTTATGTGTTGAAGTTCCGCGTGGCGATGATGTTATATGAGCAGAATGGCTCTTAAGATTCAGATCTTGTATCGCACCTCAGTTGTGCCCGACTTTGTGGATTATAGCGTTATCCCCAGGGAATGGTGTTATACACTTAGCATGGTTATGACTGATGCTTAGTATCTTGTTGTAATGAGCAATTTAGCTCGATGTACATCTCCTTATGTGAGCTCCATGTGTGGATCGGGTGGCACGCCGCCACGGGTATGTTATTTGGATCGGGTGGCACGCTGCCATGGTTATGATTGCTCGGATCGGGTTGCACGCCGCAACAAGTGTGATGTTCAGTACAGTTTCCCATATCTGTTTATTGTGTTGTGTTTCCTATTTTCTGGAGGAGGCTCATATTAGCTGCGCGCCCGCGTCGCATGTATGATTCGCGAGCGGGGTAATTGAAATTTCTTTTCAGAGTTCACTTTTCTTTTTTTGTATCGCATTCTAATTGGTAGCTTATTGGCGCATTGTGTCCTCATATAAGACTTTTGGTCATGTTGGGGTGGCTTATTGTCTGAGCATTCGTACTGGGTGAGACGAGATTGTTGGATTTAGGATCAGTGCAATCTGATTACGTGAAATATCTATTAAGAGGCAAAGACCATTAATTGGTTCAGAATGAGGTAATGCTTCTTGTCAGGAGTATAGACTCAGTGATTGGTTGACTCGGCAGTCGATTATGAATTTTCGCACATCTCTCCGTTGTGACGGCCTTGCAAGAGTTAGAGTGAGGCCTGTGCATGTCATGGGGTGCAATGAGAGCATCAGATTCGTGGAATTTTTGACTAAGTCGATCAGGAAATGTTACTGTGGTCCGGTAAGTAAAGTGATGCGAGGTGTGAACTTCAGCAAGTTATGCAGCCATGTTTGGATATAGCGTGTAGTGATTGTTATGGTGATCATATGCTGGAAACAGGTCGGGCATAAAATTCCGGATGTTGGAATTGGGCTCTAAGGCTTATTTGCTTGAATAAAAAGGAATATCTTCAGAATTGATCGAGCTGGTGTGCTCAACTGAGTTGTGGTAGCACGGTAAGGTGCATGAGGAGTTAAACATTGAATCATGGAACTGGAGGGTCTTGGGATCATTTCTTGCCACTGGCGGAGTTTGCTTACAACGATAGTTATCAGTCCAACATTCAGATGGCGCCGTATGAGGCTTTATATGGTAGGAGGTGTAGATCTCCGGTGGGTTGGTTTGAGCCGGGTGAGGCCAGGCTATTGGGCACAGAGTTAGTACAGGATGCATTGGAGAAGGTTAAGACGATTCAGGATAGACTCCATACAGCCCAGTCCAGACGGAAGAGTTACGCGGACAGGAAGGTTCGTGATGTTTCATATATGGTTGGTGAGCGGGTTCTGCTTCGGGTCTCGCCTATGAAAGGCGTCATGAGGTTTGGGAAGAAAGGAAAGTTGAGTCCGAGGTTTATTGGCCCTTTTGAGATCTTGCGGCGAGTTGGGGAGGTTGCCTATGAGCTTGCCTTGCCTCCCAGTTTGACCGGAGTTCATCCGATATTTCATGTTTCGATGCTCCGGATGTATCACGGTGATCCGTCGCATGTGTTGGATTTCAGTTCAGTCCAGTTGGACAAAGATCTATCCTATGTTGAGGAGCTAGTGGCTATATTGGACAGACAGATCAGGAAGTTGAGGTCAAAGAACATTGCTTCAGTGAAGGTTCAGTGCGGGGTCAACCGGCCGAGGAGGCGACTTGGGAGACCGAGCGGGATATGCGCAGCCAGTACACTACTTCAGGTATGTTCTCTATGCTCGTTCGAGGACGAACGAATGTTTAAGTGTAGGAGGATGTAACGACCCGGCCGGTCTTTTTTGGAATTTACGCCCGATCCCCCCTTAACTGCTTCCCCTAAGTTCATTTCTACTATTTTGGTTTGCCGGGATGTTCGGTGTTAGGATTCGGAGTGTTTTGGGACACTTAGTCCCTAAATGAGAGCTTAAGTGTTGAAAAATGGTCCAAAGCCGGAACAGTGTGAAGACGACCTCGGAATGGAAATCCGATGGTTCCGTTAGCTCCGTTAGGTGATTTCGGGGTTGGGAGCGTGTTCGGAATGTATTTTGGAAGTCCGTAGCTCATTTAGACTTGAAATGCCGAAGTTTGAATTTTTGAAGTTTCCGGTCCGATAGTGAGTTTTTGATCTGAGGGTCGGATTGGAATTCCGGAAGTTGCAGTAGCTCTGTCATGTCATTTGGGATGTGTGTGCAATATTTCAGGTCATTTGGACGTGTTTTGGTTAGGTTTTTGATCGAAATCATATTTGGAAGGAATTTGAAGTTCTTAGGCTTGAATCTTTGATTAATTCGGGTTTCCGGCATTGTTTTAGGTGTTTTCAAGATTGGTACAAGTTTGAATAAGGTATTAGGTGGTATTGGTGCTTTTGGTTGAGGTACCGGGGGCCTCGGGATGATTCCGGGTGGTTAACGGAGGAAAATTTCTAAGTTTGCAGCAGCTGGTATTTTGTTCCTTCTGGTATTTTCGCTTCTGCGGCTTAGGAACCGCAGAAGCGGCTCGCTCATCGCAGAAGCGAGTTTGGTCCCCCCCTCAGGAACCGCAGAAGCGGAGGTTTGGCCTTTTAAAAGAAGCCACAGAAGCGGCCAGTGTTTCGCATAGGCGGGACCGCAGAAGCGATCCCTAGACCGTAGAAGCGGCATTCACTGTACATATATAGAAATTCGAGGGTTTTAATTTCATAAGTTGGAGAAATCAATTGAGAGCTCGGTTTTAGGCGATTTTGAGTGGGTTTCGAAGAGAAGATCACTGGGTAACGTTTGTTTGGTCCCTTTTTGTTATATTTCATCATTATATAGTTAAATACATCATTGGAATTCGAATTTTGGATCAAAAAATTGGATAATTTGGGGTAAAACTTCATTGCCTAAACTATTGATTTTTGAGTGGGCATTTGACCTCCGATTTGGGAGATTTTTATATGGTTAGACTCGTGAGAGTACGAGGGTTCTAAAAATGTGAAAATTATTCGATTCCAAGATGTTGGCCTGAAGGGCATTTTGGTCATTTCACCTAATTTTACGCCGTAGCTTTGAATTTATTAGCAAAACCAGGTGTTTGCGATGTTATTTACGATGTGTAATTGAATTGAATAGATTTGAGCCATTTGGAGTCGGATACTCGTGGCAAGAGCGTGGTTTCTAGTTGATATTGAGCCGGTTCGGGGTAAGTGGCTTTTCTAACCTTGTGTGGGGGACTTTTCCCTTTAGGACATGATCTTTGAATATTTGAATGCCTCGTACGTGAGGTGACGAGCGCGTACTTGAGCTAATTGTTGTAAACCCGTTTCTACTTGAAGTATTTAAATTGAGATTTCATGTTTACTTGTTCATTTTAAACTGTAAGTTTATACCTGTGCTAGCTTAGAGACTCATGTTTATCTGGCTTACTTGCTAATTGTTTAGCTGTGCTATTTGTACTCTGTGGAGCATGTTAGGCTAGAATTTACTATTTCTTGTCCTGATCTTTTAGCATTATTCTGAGATTATGTGTTGCTTGTTGTTGTGTGTTTAATTTGGGACTACGGGACGGCTTCCCGGGAGATCCCCCTGTACTTGAGATATTCTGGACTGAGGGTGCGGGATAACAAGAGATCCCTGGCACATGTGTTTCTATATATATACTGGGATACCAAGAGATCCCCGGCTTACTTATTGAGGATACCAAGAGATCCTCGGGATACCAAGAGATCCCTAGTGTATATGATTAGGATACCAAGAGATCCTCGGGATACCGAGAGATCCCTAGTGTATATGATGAGGATACCAAGAGATCCTCGGGATACCAAGAGATCCCTAGTGTATATGATGAGGATACCAAGAGATCCTCGGGATACCAAGAGATACCTAGTGGATCCTCGGGATACCAAGAGATCCCTAGTGTATATGATGAGGATACCAAGAGATCCTCGGGATACCAAGAGATCCCTAGTGTATATGATGAGGATACCAAGAGATCCTCGGGATACCAAGCGATACCCAACTATTATTCCTTGTTGAGGGCAGTTTTCCTTGTATTGTACCTTGCTTTCTATTACTGTTCTTCCTTATTTACCTGGTTTAGAATTCTCGTTGTAGACTTTATTTAAACTGTTTCTTTTATCTCATTATTTATTATGTTATCTCAGTAGGGCCCTGACCTTCCTCGTCACTACCCAACCGAGGTTAGGCTTGGCACTTACTGAGTACTGCTGTGGTGTACTCATGCTCTTCCTGCGCATGTTTTTCATGTGCAGATCCAGGTACATCCTCCCAGGTGTATCATCCTCGTGGTGGAGAGTTCTAGCTGAGACTTGAGGTATATCTGCTACGTCCACAGACCAGGAGTCTCTACTCCATTCCGGCTTTAGCAGATAGTTCCTTTCTTTCCTTTCATGTTGTTAGACATTCTAGTGTAGAGCAGATCACTACATTCTATTAGCCTGTGTTTCCCGTGAGTTTCCGGGTTTTGGGATTTAGTTGTAGACTTCCGCATATTTTTGAGTTGTTTAGGCCGAGTGGCCTTATATACAGTTGTTATTTTCGTATGTTCAGTTTTAATTAATTATTCCGCAAATGTTAATTTGTTATTCCGCACTGTTAGGCTTACCTAGTTGTAGGAACTAGGTGCCATCACGACATGTTCATGGAGGGTGAACTGGGGTCGTGACACAAATTGAAGAAAATAAGTTTCGCCGAATGTCGACAAGTTGGAAATGTTATAGCATGTACTTTTGGGGTGATACTAGGGTTCTTAATGTGATAAGGAGGTTATGTTTTGAGTTATTTTAGGCTTATGATAGTCGTGGGTTACGTTTTGAAGTCAAGCGAGTTGTGGAACAAAAGTTATCAAAGGTCATCACAAGTTACATTCATAAATGTGCTGAAAATTAGGTCAAATGTAGCAGAGCTTTTCTCCCAATATACATGGAATTACGGGATGATCCACATGTCAAGTTGAATATCTACGGGTCTAGCTTCTAACACATTATCGATACAACATCAGAGTAGAGAGATATTTGCTGTTTTGCGAGACTGTGCAGACTGCATAGGTGACAAGTAGGTGTGCCACTAAAGCTTTTTGAGCAATATATTTCGTGTGCTATATAAGTTCTTTTTGGGAAATATTATATACCAAATTGAAGGTCTTGGAATTTAGTTTCCAACGCCATTAGCCATTCATTCATACGATATCCGGATATAAAGAAAGAAGCGTTGGAAGATGGGCCAATGCTAGGGTGCCAAGCTAGCACCTCTTTGACTTTTCAAAAGTTGATATATATAGGTCTTAGGTCGTCTTTCTCTTCATTTTTCAATAGAACACGACCAGAGAACACCCATAAACATATCCTTAAGCTCTCTTCTAGGTTTCAAAGAAGATTAACATCCCGAGTACGAAATCAAGAAGCGATAATATTAGAACGATCCCTACGACTTAAGTATCGCTATATCGACTCTGCTTTTCTTTGTAGTTTGAGTTTTGGAAGGTACTTCATAGTTAAGAAAATGTCTACTTTCTGTATTTAAGCTTTAAATATCAAGTAAGGTTGACAAATTCGTTTTCTAATAGTTAGAACTCACGGGATGGTGATCGGAAGCCATGGGTTCGATTTATTTAGGGAGGTGTAGTCAGTCTTATATCTAAATGTATCCTACCCGTCTCGCAGCTTACATTACAACCAATTAAAGCCCTACTTGATCCTTGACTGAATGAGCTCTAATTAGTAGAGTAGTATGCTACGGGCAAGCCTATGGTGCATCTTTTGTGGCATATGAATGTTGTTTTGAGAGTGCGTGAATTCTTTCTATCTTGAGTTCCTAATTGTTCTTAGCTTTATTGTATGTGGAACTACTCTCTAATGTTGTGTGATGAAACTTGATTCATGCTGGAAAGGTAATATCATTGACCTCTATGTTAGAGTAAGTGAGCGAGTTATAAATGATGCATGGTACTTGTGAGTCAAATCTTGCGGCGAGGATGTTACACTATTGTGCTTAGTCTATTTTAAATATTCTTGGTGTGATGCTTAGTCTATTTTAAATAAGCCGCAGCTGCTGCCTGTGAATTGCAACATCTCTAATAAGTTCCACTAACACACCACGTGGCGCATCGCCCCATGCGGCGCGGCTGTAAATTTTTTACAAAGTAACGATCCTATTTCGGCTAGGAGAAGGTGGTGTCGTTTGGGTCCGACCCCACTTAGTATAAATACATGTAAAAACGTTATTTTTGGGACTTTTGGACACAACTTAAACCTAAGGAAGCTACGGAGGAGGTGGAGAAGCAAAAGCACAAAGATTTCATCATCGAATCCACACTCAAGACAAGAATTTGGATCGCTTTATATTTTCCTTTAACTTAAACATATTTATGATGAATTACTCTCTTTAGGGTTTGATGGATTTGGTGTATTGATACTTGTTTGTGGATATTAACTCTAGTTTTATGCATTGAATCATTTTGGATGTTTTAACCCTTGCATCTATATTCACTTGTTCATGTAACCGAGAGAGGCATAACTTGTAATATCTTTGCATTATATTTTGTTGGTAGAATTCATTAATTCTTCTTATTAATCGAAAGAGGCTGGTAGAATTGTTGATTAAACCTAGTTAGGAGGATAATCTAGAGGGGTTCTCCTGAAGACCAATCCATTACGAATTCTTGCATATCTTCACGTACTTAAAATTGGCTCATCTTGTGAGGTTGTGACTTAATCGAGAGAGGAGTTTCTACTAAACAATGAAACTAATACCCAAGTGAATTCGAGAGAGTCACACGAACATAAGAAGAGAATTATCTAGAGTTAAATTACAAATATTTGTCTTGCACCTATCCTATAACCCCTATCTTCTCCCAATTGATAACCTTCTTTGCTCATTACTTGCGTCGATTGTCATTAGCCAATAGTTTAGAGTGTTAGTTAATTTTAGTATAAATCACATCAATCTCCATTTTTGATCATCTTGGATAGCAATCTAGCTACAAACTACAAAAATGCGATTTAACTCGAATCCCCGTGGATACGGTATTATATTATACTATACTCGAGTAGCAAGCATATTTTAGTATGTGTTTTACTCTCGTCAATGCCTCCTCTCCCGCATAGGAAGAACCACCTTGTTCAAAAATTCAAAAAAGCACCTTGTGAAAGGGCTTCATCTCACTTTGGTACACATATCTAGGTTGTTCTTCCAAGTCATTGTTTACAAACTTCTTTGTGATGGCCATAGAGGTGGGGAGATCATATCGACCAGCTCACTTAAGCTTGGTATAATCATTATAACCCACAACAGTTATAAACAGAATCACCCAAGTGTTTTTCATCAAAGTTTATCTTCACCCCCTTGACTTCACTGGTGACCCTTCCATCGTTCACCTCACAATTCACAAAGAACTCAACAATCTACCCTCAATCTGAAGGACCATGTCCTTCTAGCCTTGCAACTCCAACTTCTCTAGCATTTGAACCTTCCCTTCTTCCTCCACATCTCGAAGAAGTCTCCCTTTCAAAATGGTTATCTTCTGGAACTTTACACTCTTGTTCTTTTCCTCACTAATCTCTTATTCACTATCTTCTTTTACCATTTGAACTTTTTTGCTTTTCCTGGCAGACCTGGTTCTTTTGAATACAATTGAGCCTTCTGCTACAACCTCCTTTTCTTAAGACTTCTTCTGAAAAGTCTTTCTCGTTTTCTCACTGGATGTGGGAAGTTCTACAACCTCATCTTCATCCTGAAGAAGCAAGTTCATTTCCTCAATCTGGACACTTCACTTGGCTTATCCACTTCCTTTTTTTTCCTTTTGCAGCTGCCTTCTTGGCACTTTTAGCTAAGGCTTTATTCAAATTGGCCTCACTCTACTTCCTTTTACTCCTTGTAGTTTTCCTCTTGTACAAGGAGTTGCTACATGGATAGAAAAGGTTGTTTTTCCCTTCTTACCACCTAAACACTTTCCAGAGGTTTTTCCACTAACACTCTTCTGATCATTTTTTTTGGATATCAACCATCAGATATCTTCTACAGTAGATTATATAGGGGCTCTTGTCTAGAATGAATATGTTCATGGAACCATTTCCTCAATCTAAACAACCTTTCTACTGCAGTAGCATCACCTGAACCACCACCTCTCTCCTTTTTCTCCATCCCTGAATTACCACCATCATTCGCACTCTCTTTAACCACACTACCATAACACATGTTTCCTCATCTAACCAATTACGAGTGGGTGAATTAGATACAGCCACTTGTTCTTCTTCCCTTCCCTTCCCATCACATCAGCCTCAATACCCTCACTCTCTTTTTCTTTTCCCTTTTCATTTTACCACCAGTGTCAACATCCTCACTAACATCCCCTGTTTTAAATACCAACAACATGCCCAACAAGCACAAAATGAGTTTCATGATTTTCTGTAAATTCAGACCCAATAGTAGAAGAGGGAAACTCAGAAGTTACATGTTCAGTTTCAGATAAAATTGGTTCTTCCCCCTCAGTCACATACTAGAAAGAATCTCTAGATTTTTGGGATTCATCTGCTTGACTAGATTGCAATTTTTCATTTAGTTTCTTGGCCTTTTCTTTTCTCACTACTATTTTGCATGCAATCATTTTAGCATGGTGTTTTCTGGGGGTTTGAGTGGTTGAAGGTGTGGGTAGAGGTGGAAATTATTGATATTTCATCAGGGAAGAGAGGCTTGTAGATGTTTTGGGATTTTTAAATGTGTTGGCCATTTTGATCAGTTTAAGAACTTGAGAGAGATATTTGAGAGAGTTTGAAGGTTTTGCACTTTAGTCTTTCGAATTTGGGAGAGAAAGATGTTAAGAATCAAATAAATTTAAAGAGGGAAGGTGATAAAGTTTGAGTGTCACAATGACAGTTTTTTGAACTTAGAGTGTTCTCTTATTGGGAGTGTCAGTTTGTAAAGACGTTGGACACTTTCCAAAAATCTAGTAATTATGATGTGTAGGGATTAGGTTGGTGGGAACTGGTTCACTTGTAACTGTTGGGTTTTAAAGAATTTTAGGTGAAGAGGGATACGTTTCCTAGACCACGATTCCTTATCAGTTATTTCAAATTATACAGAGAGTAGGGTATATACTTTCTAAGAGGAATAAACCAGGTTCTTCTATGAAAGTCCTCTTGTGCAAGGCTGAATTTTTTTACAAGTTAAGGGTAATATCATTAGACATAAGTGAAATATTTTAGAACATGTCACAAGAGTATACTAATAAAAGTAGAAAACTGAGAAATATCTAATCTAATTATTTATAAAATTTACAAATTAGCTAATCAATCATTGAAGTAGAACCAGTTTTGTTTAGGTGATCGTAATCATCCCAAATTCTAACATGTTCCTTTCAAAGTGATCCTTACATAATGCATTTGTGATGATGTCTGCAATTTGCTTATCAGTAGCACAACATTCCACAGTGATCAACCTTTTCTCAAAATTATCCCTTAGAAAATGATGCCTAAATAATGCTTTGTTCTTTTACGATGAATCGGGTTCTTGGTTATACTTATTCACTTGTATTGTCACAAAAGATTGGGATACAACCTACATCAATTCTAACATCCATTAACTGTTGCTTAATCCACAACAATTGAGCACAACATGAAGCTACAACCACATACTCAGCTTTAGCAGTAGATAAGGCCACAAAATTTTGCTTTTTGGTGGCCCGAGATATAAGATATAAGCCAAGTAAATGTGCCATACCTGAAGTAATTTTTCTATTCACAAGAAAACATGCATAATCAACATCAACATATCCTACTAGATCAAAGTTACTACCTTTTGGATACCATAGGCAAACATCAGTTGTGCCCTTTAATTTCTCAATATCCTTTTGACTGCCTTCAAGTGACATTCCTTTGTTTTTGCCTAAAACCTAGTACAAAGTCCTAGACTGAAAACAATACCAGGTCTACTATTAATGAGATATAACAAAGAGCCAATCATTCCCCTATACATTTTTTGATCCATCGATAAACCAGGTTCATCTTGATCCAATTTTGTAGCTGTTGCAATAGGAGTGTCAATTTCTTGGGAATCTTCTATCTTAAGCCTTTTGAGCAACTCTTTAGCATACTTTTGTAAATGGATCATAGTTCTATTTGAAGTTTGTTTAATTTGCAAGCCTAAAATTAAGCTCACCCATCATACTCAATTTAAATTCAATCCTCATTAGCTTTTGAAATTCCTTACTTAAACTATCATTTATTGCTCCAAAAAATTATTTCATCAACATATATCTTAAATCCAAAAAACTTTACCTTTTTCTTTCATGAATAAAGTATTATCAATTTTACCTTTCTTCTAGCCAAGCAAGAATTTGGACAATCTTTTATATCATGCTCTTGGATCCTACTTAAGCCCATAGAGTGCCTTATCAAGCTTGTACGCATGCTCTGGACATTCATTGATTTTAAAGCCAGGAGATTTTTGACAAAAACTTCTTCATTTAAGTAGACATTAAGGAAATCCCTCTTGACATCCATCTGACGGAGAGTGAATTCCATGTAAGAAGCAAAGTCTATAAGAGGTATAATTGATTCTAATATTGCAACTAGAGCAAAAGTCTCATCATAGTCTATGTCCTCCTTTTGACTATATCCTTGAACTACCAATCTTGCCTTTCTCTTTGTAACTATTTCTTCTTCATCAAGTTTTTTTTTCCTGAAGACCCATTTTGTATCAACCAATGTTCTGTCCTTGGATCTTGGTATTAGATGCCAAACTCGACTTCTCTCAAATTGATTGAGTTTATCTTGGATTGCATCCACCCAATCAGCATCCTGCAAAGCCTCAAAAACATTTTTAGGTTCAATAAGTGATAAGAAAGTATCAAAAGAACAGAGATACTTTAAAGAACATCTAGTTCTAATTCTAGAGGATGGATTAGTGGTTATGTTTCTAGTAGATGAGAACTTTGATACTTGTAGGGCTTCACACCCGACTGGTTTTCTTTGGATGTTCCTTCCTTCTCTTGTTGCTTAGGAAAAGATTCAAGAAGAGGCTCGCTCGAGGTTTTAGGATTAGTTCCTCTCTAATCAGTTCTCCTTGACAGGTTGCCCTAGGTGGAAGAGCCCGGTCCATCACATGTTCCTTCATGAGATATAACATCTAGCTGGACCGCTTTTCCACATTTGAATTTCTTGTAAGCCCAATCTCTTCATCATCTTGTTCCTACCTCTTACAAAGAATGATACCTTCATCAAAGACAATATGCACTCTCTTCTACACATATAATTATTTTATTGTCTACTTTATAAGCTTTACTATGTGAAAAATATCACTTCTGGGATCAAACTTTCTTACGGCACTCTCTCCAGTATTATGAACAAAACATTTACAACCAAATGCCCTAAGTGGGATATATAAGGCTTTCTCAATTTAAGTAACTCATAGGGAGTTTTCACAACAAGAGGTCTTATGCACCTATTGATGATGTAGCATGCAATTTTACAACTTCTGCCCAAAATCTATGAGGCAATCTACTAGCAAATTAACATGGTTCTAGCCATTTCCTCCGAAGTCCTATTCTTTCTTTCAACTACTCCATTTTGTTGTGGAGTTCTAGGGGCAGAAAAATTATGATATATGCCATGCTCATCACAAAATCCAGAAAACATAGTATTCTCATATTCAGTACCATGATCAGACTTGATTGATGCAAGTTGATTACCTAGCCGTTTTTGAATTTTTCTAACAAATGAAGTGAACATGTCAAATGCTTCATCTTTGGATACTAAGAACAGAGTCCAAGTAAATCTACAGTAATCATCATCAAGCACCATAACATATCTCTTACCACTCTGTTCATTGTCCTCATTGGGCCATACAGATCCATATGGACCAGTTCCATCAATCTGGTAGTATTGACCACTTTCTTACTTTTGAAAGAAGATTTTTCATGCTTCCCCCTTTTACATGCCTCGCAAACTTTATCTTCCTTAAACTTGATGTTAGGTATCTCTATCAACAAGTTCTTGGAGACTAGTTTGTTGAGCTGAGTTTAGGCTAGCATGCCCTAGTCTCTTATGCCAAAGAAGGGGATCACTGTTCATGATACTTAAGAAAATGAGTTCATGTCACGATCCGAAATCCTACCAAAGGCCGTAAATGGCGCCTAACTTGCTCGATAGGAGATCCAACACCCAATCAACATAACAAGATACAATTATTAAGCCATTAATTGTTTTTGTGATATAAGAACACTGCGGAAATCAAATGCAGTTTAGTAATACAAGTGCAATTCAACAACGAGATCTACATATGACCACTTCTAACAAGCACCCCAAGACCCGGTGTCACTACATCATGAGCATCTAATAAGAATAATTAGAGTCAGCATGCATAAATACACCTTGCCAGAAAAGAATACATGAACTGAAAATAGATAA
This sequence comes from Nicotiana attenuata, assembly GCF_001879085.1. Taxonomy (NCBI): domain Eukaryota; kingdom Viridiplantae; phylum Streptophyta; class Magnoliopsida; order Solanales; family Solanaceae; genus Nicotiana; species Nicotiana attenuata. The sequence goes on from NW_017674402.1 coordinate 73,022, forward strand.
GTAGGGAAGGGAACTCCACGTGTTGTGAATCGGGTGAAGTACAGTATCTCACCAAGAATTCTCCAATATAGTGCTCCTACTCAACTCAATAGTACCTCCAATACCAGGCTCATGACCCGCATAAAATGTGCAGAAGTGTAGTATGAGTACAAAACTACGGTACCCAGTAATATCAAGTCTAGATTTGAAGAAGTAGTGGCGAGGGGTCTACATCGACAATCATTATCCTTCCAATAATCAGGTAAATCATAAATAAGTACAGGAAGCATGCTATCATCAAAGGAATATGACGGCTCAAAGAAACGCAGGTTAAACACAATTTAGGCATGCGTAACAGATAAAGAAAGCAATTAATATATCAACACATCGATCGTCATACCAAGACATGATTCATGTCAATAATATTTATATCAAATCACCGCATAAGTCAAAATATATACATATGCATGCTCAGGATCCTATATCAACGTGTATAAGAGCCAGTACATAAGTCTAAGCTACCAATGCATGCCCCTGATCCAATATCAATATATATATAAGAGCCAACGCATGAGCCTAAGCTTCCAATGCATGCCCCTAATCCAATATCAACAACTCACAGAAAATCCATGTGCATGACATAGGCCACGCGTCCAACAAGCACAAAATGAATCATGGGTGCCTACGGCTATTGGGCCCAAGGTAACATTGGTAATCACTTGCCTCCAGATGGATGGATCCGTATCCAAGCATTGATCATTTTATGCTTAATGGCCATCAATCAATCATTGTGATGCGCCACCTGTTCTAATCATAATATCACCAATCAATCGTTGCGTCACGACACCCATTCCAATCATAATATCATCGATCAATCGTTGAGGCACGCGTCCCGTTCCAATCATAATATCATCAATAAGTGATAACCAATATTCGCTTACACTATCCTTAGAGCCAAACTCCTCAATATTTCCACAACATCCAACACTCCAAATAATGCATATGTATATGAAATGATTTAACAAAAGGGCACCGAACATAATAATATGTAACGACCGGACCGGTCGTTTTGAATAAGTACAACCTCGTCTCCCCATATACTGCTAAATTCATGCTTCACGGTTCTTAAGTAACTTGTTGGGGAAATTGGTTCGGGTTCGGAAAGGTTTTGAAAGGAATTGAGACACTTAGTCTCCAAGAAGATAAATTGAATTAAATAGACCGGAAGGAGAAATATGGGTAAACGAATCCGGAATGAATTTTGGATGATTCCAATAGCTTCGTATGGTAATTTTGGATTTAGGATCGTGCCCGGAAAATTATTTGGAAGTTTGTAGTTTAATTAGGGTTGAAATGGCGAAAATGAGAAGCCGAAGTTTGGAAATTTGACCGAGGGGTTGACTTTTTGATATCGAGATCAAAATCCGACGCAAGAAGTTGGAATAGCTCCATTATGTCATTTATGACTTGTGTGCAAAATTTGGGGTCAATCGGGCTTGATTTGATAGGTTTCGACGTTGTTTGTGGAATTTGAAATTTCTAAGTTCTTAAGCTTGATCCGAAGTTGATTTGGTGTTTTGATGTTGTTTGGAGTGATTCGAAAGCTCGACTAGGTGTTAATGATGTTATGGGAGGTGTTGGTATGTTTGGGTTGAGGTCTGAGGGCCTCGGGTGTGTTTCGGGTGAGTTTTGAGCGAGTACGGACATTCCGGAACTTAGAAAATGGATGGGGGCAGAAGTTTTAGTGCTGGGCGCGGTGGATTTAGTGCTGGGCGCGGTGGTTTAGTGCTGGGCGCGGAAAATGGACCGCGGTCATGAAGATCCGCAGGTCGTCGGTCCAACTTCGGAAGTTCATATCTTTTGATCTACAAGGAATTTGGGGATGATTCAAAAACGACAGTTGTATATCTTTGAATCAAGTTTTCAGAAACATATTATAATAGGCATCTGGACAT
>NW_017674402.1:94613-97918 GCF_001879085.1 Nicotiana attenuata
AGACCTATAAACATGATTGCCTGATGAAGAATGTATATGCAGGATTCAGAAAGACCTATAGGCATGTTTTCTATGTGCATATGCAAGATTCAGATTTCCAGGTAATTATAGACATGGTATCTATATGAGAGAATGCAGAATTCCTACAGAAATGGTATCTATATGAGAAGTGCAGAAATTCAGAAATGACCTATAGGCAGGATATCTATATGAGAGTGCAGAAATTCAGAAATACACCTATAGGCAAGTTATCTACCCTTCGCATACATAGCTATCCCCTCCTTTTTTCACTAGCCATCCCCAAGAGTTTATTACAAAATTATTACATCCCAGAATGAAGATAAAAGAAAATACATCAAAAATTAAAAAAAGTACAACCAAGGAGAGCCTGATTCAGGCTTCCTGTCTGAAGTATGAAGCAAACCAACTCCGAAGAGATCATGATCCAAAGCCTTTCTCCCATTTGGATGTGTCAGAGTTCCCTAAGAGCCTCATGTGGACTCCGGTTAGTGCTCACACCCAAATGTATCACCAGATTAAGACATAGTGCAGTATGGAAGGGCCAGCCCTCAAGTGTCCAAGTTCAGAGGGAACTCAAGGTCCCAAGGCAAGGCTCACAAGAGGGGGGCAGAACTTAGGGACTAAGAGAGAGTGCAAGTGCAGAAACAGAGTTCTGAGAGGGGAAAGGAAAAGGGAAATAACTCAAACCAGTACACAAAGGGGTATATGGGAGGTGCTAAAGAAGCAAAGATTGGCTGGTGGCATACCCAACAATGGGAAATGCTGGCACACCCACAGCCTGTTGGAACACACTGTTAGCGATTAGGATTCCATCGGATCAAGTTTAATGGACAATAACTTATATATTGCCATGTCTTGAACCATATGCTCAAACACATAAGGGGGTAGGGAATAGGGATTAATAGCAGAAACAAACAGAAAGAAAGCAGCATGCTAATTGAAATATTAAGCTCTACAGAAATAGCAAATAGACATGGATACACAAACTATAAATAAACACATTGTTGTGATGCTGAAGCTTAAATCAGGACATACCAATTTCATATAATCAAGTAGAGAAAAACAGTAAGTCTTGTAAACAGGCCATAGTGCAGACAAGAAGAGAGAATATTATTGTGTATAAGTGTAAGTCAGGAAGACTGTATGTTTTCTTTTTTTTCTTTTCTTTTTTTTTCGAATTTGTGAAAAAGTTATGCATTTATAGTGTGAAAATCAGGCGAAAAAATCGTAAGAAAATAGTTAAGGAACTGAATATCAATTAAGAATCAATCACACAAGACTTCCTTTAATCAAGAAATTCAGATTCAAACGGGTAAGAACTATTTAAGGAAAGAAATTAGCTAAGCACTTTGTGCAAAGTAGGCAATTAGGGGTAAATACATGAGAGAGTTATTCAAGGACAGAATTTGGAAATACACGGTTGTACAAATAAGGTAAGAAAATCAAATAGTAGCCAGTAAATCAAAGGGTCTGAGATTTTGCAATTATTGGTCCATGAATGAACCGAGTCAGAAAAGATGAGAAAAGGTTTTTTAACTTAAGTCGAATCACAAGGCAATCAACAAATAATGGAAAGACTTGCTCAGAAGGAAGTCTGAACTGGTTACAACTTTGAAAGCCACTTTAGAGGGAAGTTTTTCATATATAAAAATCATACAAACGTGTTGAGTTGAAAGAAGATGTCAGGCCTTTGCAATGGCTGCCACATAAATCAGTAACGCAGAAGAGAAATAGTATCCAGTAGCATACAAAAGGTCCAATGCAAAAGGTCTTAGGAGAATGTAGCAAAAAGTCAGAATCGTATGAAAACAAGGATGTCCAAACTCAGTTCAGAGACTCGAAATTGGTCTGAAAGAGTTAGGGGTTTTTGAAACAAAACCCTAGTTCAAGCAAATCACATAGCCAAACTCGGAAGAACCCCCAAATTCTAGGTTTCCGCCATTAATCGAGTGCAAAGATGAGAGGGCAAGTAATTAAATCGAAGAGGTTCAGAAGTCTCAGAGAAGAACTGAAACTCTAACATATTTCTTTCAGCAACAGAAACTCATGAGAAAGCATAATAGAAAAGTAAGATGTAGAACACAGTAGAAGAGCTCAACGGAAAAATAGAGTAGAAGAAGCTAATATGAAACATAACGGGAAAAATTGATAAGAACAGTAGAAAAAGCATGCTAAGAAGTTTTAGAAGAAACTTAAACAGAGCTCACTAGATGGAACTTAATAAGAAACCAATAAGAACATAATAATGGAAAATACAGTAGAAGAAACACACAAGAACACAGTAGAGGAAAATACAGTAGAAAAAGCGTACGAGAACACAGTATAGGAAAATACAGTAGAAGAAATATACAAGAAGCATACAAGAACACGATAGAAGTAAATACAAGAACACAGTAGAGGCAAATACATACAAAAAGAAAAGAAAGTCAGAGAAACATTTAAATACTATCAGAAAAACCTAGATCGGAAAAGAAATGGTTTGGAAAGTAGTTTTTTGGAAGAAAAGCCAGAAAAATCGTTTAAAAGCTTAGGGGAAGCATAGATACACAATTGATCTAAAGGAATCAGAAAAACCTCGAAGGGTTAGGGTTTCTGTTACACCCCAAGTTTTCATACGTGAGAGTACGTCGTAAGTCATTGATGTAAGCTCGAAAATGAGATTATATTTGGAAGCAAATAAAGTAAGTTAATCATGTTACCTTGGAGGTTACAAATATTTAAGATCATGAATAACAAGTACCAAAAGGGTTGGAAAGCTTAGTCGCTAAACGAATTGAAGAAAATAAGTTTCGTCAAAAATCGACAAGTTTGGAATGTTATAACATATTATTTTGGGGTGAGACTAGGGTGATTAACAAGATGAGGAGGTTAATTTATGAGTTATTGTAGTCGTATGATAGTCGTGTGTTATGTTTTTAAGTCAAACGAGTTATGGAACAAAAGTTAGCAAAGATCATCACAAGTTGCATTCATAATGTGCTGAAATTTAGGTCAAATGTAGATGCACTTTTCTCCCAATATACTTGGAATCTATGGATGATCTACATATCAAATTTAAGATCTACGAGTCTAGTTTCTAACGCATTAAACCGTTCATCAATACAACATCGGAGTAGAGAGATATTCGCGTTTTCGCGAGACCGCGCAAGCAGCTCCCAATGGGATCCACTTAGGCGGTGGTCGACCTACTTCACTTTATAAACGATTTGGACGCCGATTTTTCACTTATTTCAACTCAACTTCGTCTCCAAACTTCTCCTAACCCTTCTAAACCAGATTCCACA
>NW_017674403.1:0-94302 GCF_001879085.1 Nicotiana attenuata
GAGAGATTGAAAACACAATTCAAGGCTATTTTTAAAAGAAAAACCGGATTTCCCCAAATAGCAACAAACAAAAACAGTGATGCACGGCCGCTCGTCACCTCACGCAACGAGCTTCTACCAATCAAATATCATCCTATGGGAAAAGGTCCACACAAGGTTAGACAGCCCACTTACTCGAAACTAGCTCCAAACACTCGAACCGCCACGTTTGCCATGAGTACCCGACTCGGATAGCCCAATCTATTCAATTCAATTACATAGCGTAAATAACATCTCAAGAAACTGATTCTACGCTTTAATGACCAAGCCCTCAGGCCAACGTCTTGCCGTAATCGGGGTGAATTAACTTTTCAGAACTCTTCGTACCTCAACGAGTCTAACCATATAATATCTCCCAAACCGGATGTCAAAAGCCCACTCAAAACTCAATAATTCGGGTCTAATGAAGTTTTATCAAATTTTCATTCAAAATCGAAATTAAAGGAGGATTCACGCTTAATTAGTGGGTTCAGCAAAAAGGAGTTTGAAATCGTTACCTTCCCAATCGATGTCTCTGAAAAAACCCTCGAAATCTCGCTCAATCTGAGCTCTCAAGCTTGAGTTTTGGTAAAAATGGCTAAACCTCTTTTTGAAATTATTATTACTACCGCAGATATTTAATGCATCGCGAACGCGGAGGAAGTCACGCAGTTCGCGAAGAAGGGAACATGAAGGACTGCCCGAATTGCCCTAGCGGCGAAGACGATGGAAAGTATGCGAACGCGAGGCTTGACTGGAAAGGCTAACGGCGAACGCGAGATAGGCATGCGGACGCGGATGAAGAAAAATAGACCAGCCCCAGCGCCAAATAACACTACGCGAACGCGAGGGTTGGTGCGAACGCGATGGAGGAAACTGCGCAAAGCTTTTGCAATGTGGGAGTACTTGAACGCGAACCACGAAGAGGTAACTGGTTCTCCTCCAAGATTACTCTACGCAACGCATGGAGAGAGGACGCGATCGCGAAGAAGAAAAGGGTCCTGTAACAGCTGAAAAAATTCTGCAATTTTAAACAACTCCAAAATGCCCCGTTGAGCATACCGAAACACACCGAGGCCCCGGGACCTCAACCAAACCTACGGACATATCCCATAACATCATTCAAACTTGTACCAATCCTTAACCACCTAAGACAACGTCGGAAAACTCGAAATATCAAGGATTTAAGCCTAAGAACTCCAACTTTCCTCAAAATAACGCTTATGATCAAAAAACCTAACAAACCATGTCCGAATGACCTAAAATTTTACGCACACATCCCTAATGACATGACGGAACTACTGCAACTTCCGGAACTTCATTCCGACCCTCGGATCAATATAGCCTTCCCGTTTGCGTTGCCAGGATCGCGTTCGCGGAAGGGAAGACCCCCCCCAACGTTCGCGGTTCGCGAACCTGGGTTACGCGTTCGCGTAGAAGGAATCTTCCTTCAGCATAAATAACACATCGCGTTCAGCGAGGTCATCCCGCGAACTGGAAAGAAGAAAGTATCAGCACACCAGAACTGGAAAAACCTTGCACTTTTGAGTTCCAAAAACCTTCCGAAACACATCGAAACTCACCCGAGCCCTCGGGGCTCCAAACCAAACATACGTACTAACTCAAAAATATCATACGAACTTATCCGTGCGATCAAATCGCCAAACTAACATCGTTAACAACGAATTAAACCTCAAAATCAACGAAATATTTCAAACTTCTTAAAACATCAAATTTTGCTATTAAGGCTCGAATCATGTCAAACGGATTCTGTTTCTTACCAAACTTTACAGAATTATCTTAAACCACATATAAGACCTGTACCGGGAGCCGGAACTAAAATACGGGCCCAATACCAACATATTCTGATCAAAATTCATTTCTAAATCCTTTAAATAATTTCAGAAAATAATTTTCTTTAAAAATTCATTTCCTGGGCTTGGGACCTCGGAATTCGATTCCGGGCATACGCCCAAGTCCCATATTTTCCCAACCCTCCGGGACGGTCACATCACGGGTCCGGGTCCGTTTATCCAAAACGTTGACCGAAGTCAAATTAATTCATTTTATAGTTAAAATTTATCATTTTTCACAGAATTTCTCATTTAAGCTTTCCGGCTATGCGTCCGGACTGCGCACACAAATCGAGGTGATGCTAAAAGAGGTTTTTAAGGCCTCGGAACACAAAATTCAATTTAAAAGCAAGTGATGACCTTTTGGGTCATCACAGAAACTTTTTGAGTTTCAAATGTATTAGCCAAAGTGGTTGGCATATTGAGACTATTAATGAAGGAAAGATTAATTATCTTCATGTTACTACAACATACCAGGTAAATATGAAAGGTTACCCGACTTTTCATCTATTTGTACTACAGATGTATAAGCATGATGATGGAATCACATACCATAAGTAAACTAGAGGTTTACCGAAACAAATGTTAGTTGGCATGACCGGTTGACCATCCCGGTTCAATTATGATGCGAAAATTGATTGAGAATTCACATTGGCATATATTGAAGAAATAGAAGATTCTTCAAGAATTCTCTTGTGCTGCTTATTCTCATGATGTACCAGTTAAGGTTGGGATTGAATCCGTTGTTATCTGGAACGAATAAATGGTGATATATATGTATGGGCCCAATCACCTTCCATGTGGACCGTTTACTATTACATGATTTTAATAGATGCATCTATTCTATGGTCACATGTGCGTTTGTTATCAACTTGCAGTTTGGCTTTTGCAAGGTTTCTTGCTCAGATTATTAGAGCACAGTTCCAGAATAAAAATTATGATAATTTATCTTGATAATGCTGGTTTTAAATTCAAGTTGGTTTAGCAGACACTGTATGCCTCAATTAAGCTAAACCATTGGTTATGAGAATAAAATTCCCAAATCGAAATTTGGTATGAGGTATATTATTTAATATACAACAGCACTTGTACGCCTCTATCCAACAAGTTATGATAAATTCTCCATATCTTAATTGGTTCAGCGTCAGGAACCAAATAATTTCCATCTAGAAATATGATTGTGCTATATAATTTAATTATCCAACCACAATATATAAAGATGGGTTCCTAAAGAAGGTTGAAAAATGTGTTGGTGATCCCAGCATTAGGGGAGAAAATGGAAAGCTAAAAAAGTAAAACATGGAATGAATTATTATGAGTTCACCTAGATCCTCGTACAAGAAAATCTGAACTTGAAGTTCAAGTCATAATTCATTTGCAAAATATTGCCAGGCACATTTACTGGCCCAAAGCTAAATGTTATATTTTAGTTGCTAATGCTCCAAATAAAATAAAGTCCATGATGGACATAGTCTATGGAACATATGAAGTGTAATAGACTAATCGGTTCCAAAGATAAAACTCCTTGAAGAAGGGGAGGAGAAAATGATAAAGATGATCATACTAAGGAGGCAAATGCTCCATAAGAGCACCACGACATAAAACTTTATAAGACCTAATGTGAGAGACTGAGGTACCTGAAACTATTGAGATCTCGATAAGTTATGTCTTTATTTATTGATGGTGGAACAGATATAAAATGACCGTCGACGATATTGTTGATATAACGTAGCGGTCAATTTTATTAATATTGACGAGGATCTTGAGCTCATATCTCTCATGAAATTTGGACAGATAAATATTTGACCAAATGAAAAAAATACGCAATTAAAATTGACTTCACCTGAAAAGTGTGAAGTTGGACGGATAGTCCCAACACCTGGAAGTGAAATAAAAAATCAAGTCGATAGACATAAAGATGACTTGTAACACAAGATTTTTCATAAATATTCCGGCATTTTATATGGAGATAAGTACTCCTATGGTGGATGAAATCCTTTTCAGGTCTTAATTGGGCAATACATGAAAAACTTGATATGTATATAATGAAAATCCTTGAAGAATTTAAATTGTTCTGAAATATATAAAGTTTCAGCAGATCCTTATGTGGATTAGAGTAATCATGTGTGCATGATTTATTTTTGTGTCTGTTGCACATGGTGTACTAATGTATCTTGCTAGAACCATAAGTATAACAATATTTTAGCGAGATGTAGTTTTACTCCTATGTATATTGAAATACGATTAGTGTGATATTGCAAAAGGAATCTTTGATATAGATTTGTTTATTCTAACAATGATTGTCAAGGTTTTGTTGGATATGCAAATGCAGGCATTTTCTGAAATTCGTTCTTGAAACAATCTATTTGTACGTGAAGGTAATGCCATATTGTGATATTCAACAAAGTTCCGATTAAATTGAAGATGATACTGCATGCGTAGCTCAATTGAAAGAAGGACTATCGATGGAGACAAAATAAAGCACATTCACCAAAGTTCTTCAACAAATTTGTTCAAGTGATAATTTGACAAACTTCTTCACAAGGCATTGTGGATCTCAATATTAGAGAAGTTGTTATACAAGCTTGGAATTCGTCTTCTCCGAAGAATAAAGTGATGTTTTAATCAGGGGGAGGCAAATAGGCGCTGTACTCTTTTTCCCTTAGCTAAGATTTTATCCCACTGGGTTTTTCCGGCAAGGGTTTTACTGAGGAAGCAAATAATGCGTATTATAATATATGTATTCTCTTTTTCGTTCACTAAGATTTTTTCCCACATGATTTTTTCTTAGTAAGGTTTTAACAAAGCACATTATCTATAAATATCCAAGGGGGAGTGTTATGAAATATTATATTTTGTAGCGGATGTCTATAACTCCTAAAGAAGTTACTCCCACTACTCTTCTCCATTAACCTCCCACTATTCTTCACCATTATGGTTGTAACTCCCATAACTCTATAGCCTCCTCCATGATCTTCCCCCATGATCTCAGTAGTTAATACCATGTTCATAAAATCCTTTTGTACTACCTTAATGTCATCCTATAAATAGAGCTTTGGCATCACATTGTACACACTTGAATAAATGGAAGAAATAAGAATCTATCCTCTTTTGCTCCCTACATTCTTGTCTATTTTCTTGTTTTATATTATTACTTTGAGCTAAGTTTCGTAACATATTTTTATTTGAAGTCTATTCTTCTAGCTCTTTGAGATTCAAAGTTGTTAATAATTTTACTTAAAATCGATTTCTTCCAATAATTCCCTTTTAATTGATATTATAGCCAACCCATTTAATCTTCTTGAGACATTATTTATCTTAGCTAAGATTTATCGATTTTAATTTTGAAAAACTTGTTATCGCTGAGAAAATTGTTATAGGAAGTAATAACATTATTCTATAAGCAATATAAATATTTGAAAAAGAATCAAGCCGTTTAATTTGATTGACTGTATTCTATTTATACTATTTTTTCTTGTTAAATCAATGTCAATTCACACGTTAAAAACTATTTTCATATTACCCATTTTAAGTAAGCCAAACACTTACTTTATTTGCATATCTAAAAAAATTCTTTCGTTTTATATGAAAAAATCTAACTTTGTACTAAAAACTCTAAAATTTTATTTTTACTTAATTATTATATACCAATTATTTCTAAAAAATGGGGGCCCCGATTTTGGGTGCCTAACGCACACGCCTTATTAGACAAGGCATTAGAGCCGGCCCTGGTTATCTCTTATTCCACCAACCAGACGATCCCAGTTAATTAGACACAGTATAATGTGATATTTTATTAACACGTTCATATTTAGTTTGGGTGTTTGCGGATTAATATCTTAATACGATTAATAATTTCAGAGTATCAAACAAGACACTTATAATAGATCTTGATTATTATAATACAGAAAAGATGATCAATTTTTCAGCATTAAAAATTCTCATCTTGGAAAAGCTTCTGCTAGATAAATTATTTTTTCTAAACACTGTCTTCTCAAATTTAAACTGGTAAATGTTTTCTACATAGAAATTATTTGTTTCAGGTTTTGATCACTTGCATCGTTGAGAACAATTTTTTCTCAAGGAAAAGATATTTCAGTCAACACTTAAACATTATATTGTTGAGAAATAATAGTGGTTAACTAGCATATAATCACACATAAAAGAAATAAGAAAAAGTAAAAATAACATAAAGATTTAACGAGCATAAGCATAATATATCATATCAATATACTCAATGAGTTTTGGACCTTTTCACGAGTAAAAACATAGTATTTATCAAGACATAGTAGAGGTGTGGACCAAATTGCAAATCCTGTGCGCGTCTGGAGAATTGCTCGATTGTCAAAACAAAAATTTACTCAATTTGGTCTCAATCCCATTCCCCTAAATGTATCCAAAATCTATTTTCCGCAAGGTTTTAATGGTTTAACTTTTTTTCTACTATAATCGGCCGCTTGACAATCATAATCATCGGCGGAAGGGATGTTAATTGACACCTCTTGCATACATGTAGCTCAGTCAGTGATCACAATGCACAAGGTAGTAGAAGGAATTGGCTTCTCATATAGTAAAATATCTGCTAGCAGAGTTTTTTCAACTAATCAGCCTGACAATAACCTTGATTTTCTCAAATTTTCGAACCCTATTTTAGATCACATAATTAAAGACTTTACTAGCATTCACACTTATTCTCTTTTTAGAAACAATGAGGCCTTCAAATAGTTCTTTGTAAGTCTCTTCATTTAAGTCTCCATTTAAAAATACAGTTTTCATATTCATGAAATAAATAAAGCATGTATATATGCGAGTACAATCAAAACTCTCATTTTATTTCTAAAGATCCACTCACACCCAAGAGGTTTATTAGGACTAATAGAAAAAAAAAGAATTATATCCATTAAATACTGTGTTTCTATATTATATTGTTTGCTTTGCCTCCTTTTTATTTCATAAAATTACGCTTCTCAATTGTTATATATCTCCCTCTTCCCTTTAGAATCCTGGCTCTCCATGACTACTAGTAGAAAACAGCAATGATTGCAACAAAAAGCAAAATCAAGTACAGGAGAGTAATTAGTAGGTTCATAAAGTCAAAAAAAAAAAAAAAAAAAAAGAGTACGTGATATCTAAATGAATAATGCTCATTCACTTTGTAGTAAAGTGCATGAGTAATGCTTTTCAAGTCGTTTCCACGAGATTTTTTTTAAAAAATTTTCATTGCTTATACGAGATTTAGTTGGACAATCTATCATTTTCACAAACCTCTTTTGTCCTTTTGTGGGACTCTTTAAGGCTTTAAAGATATATATTACTTTAAGTGACGATAACATAAGCACGTCAAATATAATGCATAGATATTATACTTAATTAAATAGTCATATGACGAAGAAATTCCACGTGATCGGCATCCAACATACTCTTTGATCCAAGTGAATCATCTCATATGATGCACTCCAATCATATGTATGCACGAGACCCAATTAATTGTGGAAGCCATTTGATAATCATGTATATGGTCAAGACAAATTGTAAAACCCTTTTTCCAAAATCCGGAACCATATACGAAGCTTTTTATAGTAATTATGATATTATAATAAAATAAATATTATTTTATGTGTGTTGTGTGCAACCGTAACGATCCGGCCGGTCGATTTGAGAGTTGTAGCCCTGTTTCCCATTTACAGCATATTTCATGCTTAATTGTTGTTATGTGACTTGTTGGGTAGTTGGTTCGGGTCTCGGGAGGTTTCGGAATGAGTTGAGACACATAGTCTCTAGGTTGGAGGCTTAAGTTGAAAAGGTTGAGCGGATGTTGACTTATGTGTAAACAACTCCGCAATGGAGTTTTGATGGTTCCGTTAGCTCCGTTGGGTGATAATGGACTTAGGTGTGTGTTCGGATTGCGAATTGGAGGTCCGTATTTTAATTAGGCTTGAAATGGCGGAAGTTGGAAATTTAGAAGTTTGATCGAGAATTAACTTTGTGGTTATCGGGTTCGGATTGGGGTTCCTGGAGTTAGAGTAGGTCCGTTGTGTCAATTGTGACTTGTGTGCAAAATTTGAGGTCAATCGGGCGTGATTTGATAGGTCTCAGCATCTAATGTAGAAGTTAGAAGTTCAAAAGTTCATTAGGCTTGAATCGATGCTTGATTCAGGGTTTTAGTGATGTTTGATGTGATTTGAAGGCTCGAGCAAGTTTGTATCGTGTTTAAGGACTTGTTGGTATGTTTGATTGAGATCCTGGGGGCCTCGAGAGTGATTCGGCTTGAAATCGGGTTAGAGTTTTGGATATTTTAAAGGATGGTCTGTTCAGGTCTGGTGCGACCGCACCTGCGAGGGAAAGGCCGCAGGTGCGGAGCCGCAGAAGCGGCCCTGGGTCGAAGATGTGGTTCTAGGCGAAGTGAGGGTTTGTGCAGGAGCGAGGGAAAATTCCGCACCTGCGATCTCGTAGATGCGGAGGCTGGTCGCAGAAGCGGAGAAGGCTTGGAGTTGCTGGTCCGCAGAAACTGTTGATACCTAATTTTCCCTCACATATTTCAAATATGCATATATGTCTTCAAAATAGTGCATGAGCATCACCAAGTATTTTTCCATAATTTTTTATAATTTTTAAAGTCTTCTAATAAATTTATTCCTGCATTTTCTATATAAAAAATTATCAATTGCATCACAAATAATTTTATAATAATTTATTATCTAATTTTTCATCATTTATGTCCTTATTAAGCTTTAAATATTTTATATTTATTTATTTTTTGCATCCTTAGGCTAAAATTGCATATTTTGCANTGCCTGATTACACGCTGTTATGTCCTGCTAATTGATTGAACTCGACTTCAATTTGATTCTAGAATTATTTTCATTCCTTATTTGTGTATGTTTGATTTACTCCCTTATTTGTCCGCCTAATTGAACACTATTTAAACCCTTTCCCCTCTTCCCTTTAGGACAAGACTGGAACACTCATACTCTCACCAAAACTTAAGGTCTCTTGTTATGTTTCTGTGCTAATTGTCTCTGGTTTTGGCCGGCTGAAAGCTAAGGCCAAGTTATTCTGCAACTAAACTGTTGTGGCATATTTACTTGCTTTCTTACTTAACTGATATGCCCTAATCCTTGGTAATTTCATTCTCTATGCTTTGCTGGACTAGCATGTTTCAATTCCAAGTCTGATACTGTCATTTTATGTGATTCTATGATCTCATCCAGTCCTATGAGTGACACTGTTAGTTTAGGATTAACTAGTTTGAATAATATGTCGATTCAAATTTGTCTCAATATCGATTAGATTTATTGATAGTTCCTTATTTTCTTGAGTCTCGGGCTCAGTGGATTCCTCATGAATCTCAGAATTTATTAAATTGTGGATTTCTTCATGAGATTCTTTCGTAGTGTCATTTTGATCATTTATTTTCCTTTTTCTAGGATTTCGATCTTTGGAACCTAATGGTCTGCCACGTTTAAGGCGTGCTTTTGACTCATTAGCTATGACACTAGAAGATTGTCCAATAGGGACATCAATACGGATTGGAATATTCTCCGCAGGGATATGTGATTTTGTTATCCTTTTCATATCCGTAAATGCATCTGGCATTTGATTTGCTATGCTCTGCAAATGAATAATCTTTTGCACCTCTTTTTCACAAATAGAGGCACGTGGATCAAGATGAGATAATGATGGATTTTTCCACAAAATTTCCCGTTTGGTTTCACCAACTTCTCCCCCTAATTTTGGGAAGAGTGTCTCATCGAATCGACAGTTTGCAAATCGTGCAGTAAACAAATCCCCCGTCAATGTTTCGAGGTAGCGAATAATGGAGGGCGATTCAAAACCAACATATATTCCTAACCTTCTTTGTGGACCCATTTTGGTGNGATATGGAATCCCTTAGTGATTTTCTTACCTTATCGGTCTCATCTCGCTACTGGCTACTTGATTATGGTATAACCTAATAGCTTGCCTAATATGGCAAGCCGATCTCCTTCATTTTGAACCGAATCTGGTTCAAACTCTCATTTTCTTTCGTTTTATGTTCATTCTTCGTCTCTTATGGTATGAATCTCTGAGATTCTCCCGATTCTTCAGTTTACCCTAAAGTTAGGGTTTTCAGATCTTTGATTCGAACCAGATTTAGTCCAACTTTAGTTTTTTAAATGTTATTTTCGTCTATATTCACTTTGTTACTCATAAATCTGCCTATTTTCCGTCAAATCTTTTACTTAACTAAACTAGGGTTTTAACCTTCTTTAATCGAATCAGATTTGGTTCAAATCTTGAGTTTTCTTTAATAACTCTTTGTCTATGTTCTTTTATTGAAACAAACGATCTTTATTGCTCTATCAATTTGTGTTTACTCAAAATTAGGGTTTTCCAGATCTTAGTTGATTCTGTTATATGTTAAAGCTCCTGTCTAGGTTCATTGTACTAATTTTATGGTTTGAATATTCTCTTGTGTACCTTATTTTATTCCGCTGATTTTTTGATTTACCAAAAAGTTAGGGTTTTGAAATCTTTTACTTAGACTTTAATCTTTCCTTTCTTGTATGGTATTGATGTTTCCTTATTTTGCTCGATTTACCCTGTTCTCATTATTTCCTTACTTTAGTTGATCCGGCATTTGACTGTTCATTGATTCTGTATAATACTTACCTTAGTCTAAGTAGTACTTGCCTGATTACACGCTGTTATGTCCTGCTAATTGATTGAACTCGACTTCAATTTGATTCTAGAATTATTTTCATTCCTTATTTGTGTATGTTTGATTTACTCCCTTATTTGTCCGCCTAATTGAACACTATTTAAACCCTTTCCCCTCTTCCCTTTAGGACAAGACTGGAACACTCATACTCTCACCAAAACTTAAGGTCTCTTGTTATGTTTCTGTGCTAATTGTCTCTGGTTTTGGCCGGCTGAAAGCTAAGGCCAAGTTATTCTGCAACTAAACTGTTGTGGCATATTTACTTGCTTTCTTACTTAACTGATATGCCCTAATCCTTGGTAATTTCATTCTCTATGCTTTGCTGGACTAGCATGTTTCAATTCCAAGTCTGATACTGTCATTTTATGTGATTCTATGATCTCATCCAGTCCTATGAGTGACACTGTTAGTTTAGGATTAACTAGTTTGAATAATATGAATCTTCTTATAAGTTAGTTTAATATCTAAATTTGTTTCATGCACTACTTGTCAATCTTGCACTTGTTCTGAACTTAGTATCCCTATAATACTATTAGCATGAAATTGGTTCATTAGTCCTAACTCTACAAATTTTTGTATGGTTGCTTACTTTATGTGTTTGGCCTACTTAACTGTTTTGCCTAATTGCTTCTGTGATTAAACAATGATTCTCCTAGGTACTAGCATGAATGTTTAGCTTAACCAAACTTTTTTTTAACTCATTTGAACCATGTGTTTGAGCATAACCTTGTTTGGTGCAGTTCTGCCTGCAACTCTGTGCTTTAAACCTTGTTTCTTCTGAAATCAAACCGTTCTAAAACCTGCCCCTACCTCTTCTTATGTACTGATTTTAAAACCCCCACTCTTAGTCCCTTAGGTTCTCAACCACTCCAGTGTGAGCACTGCTCAGGGTCCACATGAGACTCCTGTAAACTCTGACACATTGGAGACTGGTTTTTAAATCTCTTATGAGCTATCTTCTGAATGTATGATTCTGGTGTTAGCATTTCCCTGGGTCCCTGAGGCCCTTGGAATTTTTGACACACTGGAAACCTGGTTCCAATGTGCTATGGATGAATCACTATGTTGTGCCTAAAAGTTGTTATGGTTGGAAGGCCTGGTTTCCAGGTTTATTTGGGCCTAACGAAGGCTCCCTATAGTGTCTCATTACTATTATGTTATTCATTTGCTATTCTGGTCTATAATAACTTTGTAATAACAGATTCTGGGATATTTAGTAAAGCTGGGGGGGGGGGGGGGGTAGGGTTGCTTATTTCCTTTTGCTAAACTGGGTAGAAATCCTGCCTATAGGATTTAGTTATGCTGTCAATTCTGTTCATTTGGTAAAAAAACTATATGAGTTCTATACTGTGCTTAGAAACCCCGCCTATAGGATTTTCATTGATGGTGTTAATTCTGTGTTTGCATATTAGAAGTCCTGCCTATAAGGTTGACATTAAAATACATATTAGAAATCCTGCTCATAGGATCTATCAATCCAACAAATGTGCATTAGCATTCGTGCCTATAGGAACTCAATGTTTGATTTGATCGATTTTCTGGCAATCTGCATAATTTCTGCCCATACACAACTCGTAGAAATCATGCCTATAGGATACAAAAATTAGTCTAGAAATCATGCCTATAGGATAAAAGTCAATCCAGTAGTAGATACCATGCTTATAGGACAAAACCAGTTTCAAACCTAGAAATCATGCCTATAGGACATAAGTAAATACAACAGTTAGAGATCATGCCTATAGGATTAAAAAGGAATATAACCAATCTCTGTAAGTTAAAGTCAGTGCTACACCTAGAAATCATGTCTATAGATCTGTAATCATCAAACTCGTAGAAATCATGTCTATAGGATTCTATCAATTGATTATGAACACAATCGCCCTTGGCAATCACTTAAGCAATACACTTGTAGGACATAATAATTCTGGATTTATAATTGCGATGTATTACTTCCTGAACTGCCCATACCATGCTGAATAAAATCAGTAGGCAAACAACAGGTTTAGACACTCGGCTTAATGAAATTGTTTCTGTACATTTGTCTTCTCGCGTAGATATCTTGCCTATTGGATTTTTAAGATCGATAAAGATTGTTAATTAATTGCGTGCATTTGTTGTTTATGTGCGGAGGTTAATGTGAGCCCTTATTTGCTTCATACTTGCAAGTCCTAACATGTTTTGTTTGTCGCTTAGTCTTTTACATTTTTTAGCAACCTAGGCTTGGTCCAGAACTATCCCAAATAGAGGTCCTAATACCTCCAGGTCCATAGGTAAGGGACGCGTAGTGCATGCCTATGGATCGAACTAGAATCAATTAGAGCGCTTTAGGTAACAACTTAAAGATAGTAATCGGGTAGCAGGAGATGATAGTCTGTGCCCGCTGAGTAATATGAGTAACACCCCAACTCGAGGGAGTTACGAAGTATTGTTTATGTTGCACGGGGCGATCCTTTAGGTTAAAAAGTTTAGGACCCCCAATCCCTATTAAATATTCCTCTCGCTTCTTTAGACTAATTCATAAGTTGAGTTCGGCCGGGACCCACCATTGTGGACCTCGAGGGGTGCCTAACACCTTCCCCTCAAGGTAATTTCGAGCCCTTACCCGATTTCTAGTGATGTAAACTAGTACAACATGAGTTATTTGCTCTAGGTGCCCTAACGCACCTTAATCTGTTAGGTGGCCACTCTTTCCCAATTCCCTACCCACTCAAAAGGAGTTGTCCACAAATGTCGAAACCCGATTTCGCGGGAAAAAGGGGGCGCAACAGCATGGCGGCTCTGCTGGGGATATCTTTAGGCTCTTACCATAACGAACTTTTTTGTGAATTAGTCTTTAAGCATGTCTTTATTATTCCGTTAATACTTACACACCCCTTCCCCTTCCCACTCTATGTAAATTTATTTGCCTATCTTCATTCGTTTATGATTTCTCTTCCCTGTTTTATCACTTTTTACTATGGAAACTGACTTGTCTCTTTGTTTTTCTTTCTTAAATGTCTTTACAATTATTAAATACCACACTTTATCATTATTCATCGTGCAAATACTTAACAACGTGTTATTTCCTTTTGCATACCTCCACGCTGAATATCATATTCCACTCGTGCGTACTAATACCATAGCAGCGCTTGATGAGTGTCCGTGCTCTTCCTAAAATCACCCTTTAAATTTGAAAAGGCTTATTTGCGGTAAAACTAGTCAATCAGCGGTGCAGTCGACGATTTCGTGCCTTTCCCTCTCAAGTTGTCCGCTTGAGGGTACTAGTCTAGACTTCTATAGAAACCTTACTCTGATAATGACTGTACATGCATCATGATCAAACCTAGCCTGGGTTAATATGTTGTCCGCATAATAACCCTTCATGAAAGCCTTGTCCAATGTCCACCGGGATTTCCATAATCCCAACGGGCGCAACCACGATATGTGTATTATTTGGAGAGATAAATGCCGACATGCTAATCGTTAATGTGTAAGTAGTCAAATCTGGAGGGGGCAAGGGTCTAACTCTATTGAGTTTTGCAGAAAATGAGGCATGAAGTCCCCAGATTCGGCATGGTCCGAAGTATACCACCATTATTGTTAGATTGGTGAGAGAACCTTTCGCCAAGCGACAAAAATTACGTGAAAATGGTTCTTGTAAATTTACCTTCCTTATTAGACATCCAACCAAACAACATGCTAATCGAGGATGCTACTATGTTCTGGGACGGAGAAAGAGCTGTATTCCGTTTTGGCAATATAGAAATGACTCCCCTCTTGGAGGAAATAGGAGGATTCGCTAGATTACCATGGGATAGTCCCGGTTTACTAGTACAGAAAACCGCACGACTAGGGGGTTTCTGAAAATGATGGGTCTGAGAAAGAATGATGACTTGGAGTGCCTGAAGAAGTCCTACATACCCTTCGACTAACTCTATGAACGATATGGACACAGCAAATATTACTGTATCTTTCATGATGAATTCTCCATCACTTCCCTGGGTTGGACTCATCGTAGGGTTTTTGTATTCATCATCTGCTTTCTGGGTATGATAGTGTTTCCAAGCCAAGGGGACAGAATTCACACCAGGTTGGCCATAGTAACCAAAGCTTTAATGGAGGGAACTGAGCGAAAAACCTATACTATTGTTCCGATGATTGTAGCAGACATATACTGGGCTCTGGATCGTTGCAAGAAATTGTTCAAACATTTTGAGGGTTGTAATTTGCTACTGCAGATTTGGTTGTTAGAACATCTTCAAAGGGGCCAGTACCGCCAAGAGTTTCCACAGAGACCATGGAATGATCACATAGCTTTCCATCATCCTAAAAGAATGACCTTTTTCCCAGACAGGTTTGCACAGCTAGAGAATGCTACAGAGTGGGCACAGTTTTTCAGCAATTTGACCGAGGACCAGGTTCACTGGATGTTCGAGTGGTTCCCTACTAATGAATTCATCATCATATCCAGGGATGTTCCACATTTGGTGTTGATTGGGTTAAGGGGAATACATCCCTATGTTCCTATCAGGGTCATGAGACAAGCTGGTAGAAAACAAGTCATGCCACGAGTCTCCAAAATGAGTCATTACAGAGCAGATTTTTAGGATGAAGCCATTCCATACAAATGTTAGGCCCAGCACATGTGGCACTTGAAGATTATCGTGGAAAAGGATATCATCGAGCCAGACTGATATCACTCAGGTCATGTGTACTTCTACCCATCATGGTTAGAAGATAACATAGCAGGAATAGTCGAGCCAGGAGTTGGTCAAGGAAACAAGGTCATAGATGAAGCTGCTGAAGCATAAGTGAAATATGAGAGGCTAGGCAATAGAATTCGTCAATCCGAAGCCAGGCATTTGGAACAACACAAGTTCGACATGGAGTCAATTAACAAGCGGAAGTAAATGGCTATAAGATCGACAGAAAGGCTGGAATATTTGAAGCAGGGTCTAATGGAACTAGAAGGAAATATGAGGAAAAGGGTCGCAGACTGTCACAATGCAGAGGGAAACGAGGGAGGACACCTAGCAAAGGCGTACTTGCTGTTAGACATGCACGACCTGCGGAATCTGATCGACGTAGCCAAGAAGGTCAAATACGGAGAAGGTCCCTCCGGGACCATGTAGATTAGGTTTATCTGTTTTGAGTCATTTTGGAATTTGAATGTAATAAGGCAAATGCCATTAATAACTCATTAATTTATTGTCGTTTTTAGGTTCGTCTTCTTTATTACATTGATGAAATGAGGCATTTATCGGCATTAAATCTCTCCAAATCTACTTGTCGCTCGGCCTACCTCGGGCATAACGAGGTTCCCCAAATTAGGATGCAAATTTGCATTCCTGCAATACGTGTTTAAATACTGCAAATGCTTTTCAGAATCCTTACTGACTTGTTTACCCTTTTGCATTTTTCTTTATTTTGGTTATTCCCATCCCTTAAGGTTGGTTCGCACATACTTCGGCATATCACACCAGATCTAGAGGCCCTCCACCTCCTCCTACTCCAAGTGATCCGAAAGGGAAGGGAAAAGCTAAGATGGATGATATGAGTGATATCTGGAAAGACAACGCTACACATGCTGAGAATGTTGAAACTTGAGACAGTCGGAGTACTCCTACCCAGAATGATATGGTCCAACGATTGGAACAGAAAATACTGGAATTGCAAAGGGAACTTGAGCAGGTCCGCAACTTGGCAAACCTCTCCCTTACCCTAACCGTCCCAGATATTAACCAGCAAAATGCTCAAAACCCAGCACCTCCTCAGAACACACCAAACCAACGTCCGTAAAATCCTCCCGCACCCCATCAATACGCAACACCTCCCCAAAATCCTAATCCTCCACCAATACCCACTCCTCTTCAACACCAACATCTTCCGACTTAGTACCCGCAAACCACTTACCATACCCCTCAGAATACCCCACAACCTATCCCTGATCCAAAAAATTCAACTACTGATCACCACTACACTCCAACCCCCGACACCCACCAAAATAACCCCATATACATGGAAACCTCACCCCACTCTACTCTGCCAATCTCATACACTCCAGAATCCGCCGAGAAGGACCTGCTCATTAAGAACATGGCAGAGGAGCTCAAGAAGCTCACAAATCGAGTCCAGGGTGTTGAAGGAGGCATAAGAATTGAGGGTCTGAATTATGAAGACCTATGCATTCAGCCAGACGTAGAACTGTCGGACAGTTACAAACCTCCCAAGTTCGAGATGTTCGACGGAACAGGTGACCCAAAGGTACATTTGAGGACATACTGTGATAAGCTCTTGGGAGTTGGGAAAGATGAAAGAATTCACATGAAACTATTCATGAGGAGTCTCACTGGAGACGCCCTATCTTGGTATACCAATCAGAATCCCAAGAAGTGGGTTAATTGGGTAAGCATGCCATCGGACTTCATGGACCGATTCAGGTTTAATATAGAGAATGCACCAGATGTATTCTCCATACAGAACCTCAAGAAGAAACCAACGGAGATATTCCGCGAGTATGCTACTCGATGGAGGTCAGAAGCTGCAAATGTCAGGCCGGCACTAGAGGAAGAGCAGATGAACAAATTTTTCGTCAGGGCCCAGGATCTACAATACTATGAAAGATTAATGGTCATCGAAAATCACAAGTTCTCCGACATCATCAATCTCGGGGAAAGGATTAAAGAAGGGATCAAGAGTGGGGTGGTAACTAATTTTGAAGCATTGCAGGCTACAAACAAAGCATTACAGTCAGGGGGTATATCAAAGAAGAAAGAAGTAGGGGCAGTGATGGTAGCCCAAGGTCCAAAATCTCCATTCACATACCAAACACCTCCACCCACATACCAACCTTCACCTCCCAGATATTCTCAATCCGCTACCGCCTACCACACTTATAATACCCAGCCAGCTTATTACCATTCACCTCCAACCCATCCAAACTATCATAAACCCAGACCCAATTTTGATCGCCCAGACAATACACACCTATTGTTGAGCCCATCGACCAGCTATATGAAAGACTGAAGGCTGCCTGATATGTCACCCCCATTCCCGCTGTCTCCATGGAAAACTCCTCCCAATGGGTCAACCCGAATAAAAAATGTGCATACCATTCTGGCATGAAAGGGCATACTATTGATGAATGCCGCCCTCTGAAAGACAAGGTTCAAACCCTGATTGATACCAAAGTCATACAAGCAAAGGAGGCCACACCAAATGTCCACAACAATCCCCTCCCAGATTATAGGGCTGAAGGAGTAAATGTGATAGAAACTGATGAAGAATGGGATCCTGAAGGGTCGATTGGGCTTATTCGGGAAGGTGACGACCGTAAACCTGTAGTCACACTACCTCCTATTATGGTACATATACAGACACCAGTTGAAGCTGAAGTAGCCGCATCAGTCCCGTTTGAAATTCAAGTAACAGTACTTGCGACTACACCTACTCCATTTGAAGTAGAAGTAGCCACACCCTTCATTGTGACGGTAGCACCCACACCACCTTTCAATTCCAATGCCATACCCTAGGATTATGTTGCCGAAGCTAGGAGGAAAAGAAAAACAAAAATGGAAGAGTCTGGTGCTACACAGGAGATGACCAGAACTGGAAGGATCTATACACCCGAAAATTTGGGAGGAACAAGCAAGGAAGCTGCTACCAAACAACCCGTCATTGAAACTGATCCAGATGATCTCTGGAGGAAAGTACAGGCAAGAGAATACTCTGTTGTTGATCATCTGAATAAAACCTCTGCTCAGATTTCCATTTTATCGTTGCTACAAAATTCTGAGACGCATAGGAAGGCGTTGATGAAAGTGTTGAATGAAGCTTACGTGCCCAACGACATCACCAGTGGAGAAATGGCCAACATGGTGGGGAAAGTAATGGAAATCCACAAGATCACCTTTCACGAAGATGAATTACCACCTGAAGGACTAAGTCAGAACAGAGCATAACAGTACAGTTTGAGGGCAAATTCATCGCCAGAGTCCTAATAGATGGGGGTTCAAGACTCAACATTTGTTCGTTGACTATTTTGAAAAGGTTGGGTAAAGATTTCCATGAGATACGAACATGGAGTATGATGTGAAGGCATTTGATGGGTCTCAAAGGGCCACAATTGGATAAATCAACCTTTGTTTGCAAATGGGTCCGACTTAGTTCGATGTTGAGTTTCAAGTATTGGACATATGCTACGTACAATCTTTTATTTGGACGACCTTGGATACATGCTGCTGTTGTTGTAGCTTCTAAACTACACCAGGACGTTAAGTTCGAACTGAACCATCAGGAGGTAATCATTCATGGGGATGGAAGTAATCCCATTTACACCAGTCAAACCGTCCCGGTTTTCGAGAATAGAAGAAAGTTGGGTGGAGAAACTTATCACCGCATCGAGCGTGTCAATGCAATTAAGAAAGATAAATGGTGGAGCAGCAAAATAGAAAGCATACTAGCATGGTTAGGTTATGAACCCGACAAAGGGGTTGGGAAGAAACTCCAGGGCATTACCAAACCGATACAGTTGAAACGTCATGGTACAACTTTTGGGCCCGGATATCAGTATACATGGCAGGAGTATGATGATTGGTCGCAACCATGGCGTGGTCCCTATTATCCCCTTGAGTAGCCACTGCTGCATCTCAATCAGACCTTTTATCAGGCCGATACGATATGGGGATCTGCAGAAGAGGAAGCTTTGGCTGGCTAAGGAACCTGTTTCCGGACGACGAGCACATGGAATGCCATGAAATAGTTGAGGAGGAGGAGGAAGAAGGCCTCACCATTTAGACCATGGAAAAAGGTGTTGTTCTCAAGAATTGGACCGCCACACTATCCCGGGCCCATCGAGTTCCTGGGTAGCCTGGCAATTAGCATGATCTGTTTTAAAAAGAAACATTTTAAGCATTTAATATATTTCCAGTATTTTGTTTTAAGACGCATTGTCTTTTGAAATAATTACTCGAGTCGTCGAGCCGTACCTGTTTTGAAGTTTTCAAGATTGAATTAATGCATTGTTATTTTAGTATTTATTATTATTTTTTACATTTTCCCTCTATAACATTACTATTTCTTACCTTGATGAACCAACGACTGTGACATGTAATGAGACACCGCAACATAAGGATAGTGACTCGAAAGAAGAAGATGAGATACCTGAGGAAGTTATCAGAGAAGTTGAGAATTTTGTGAGCAAACCTAAGTCCAACCTGGACGAAAGCGAGACGGTCAATTTGGGAGATTCTGAAACCCTCAAGGAAACTCACATAAGTATTCACCTGTCACCGTCAGAGAAGAAAGAATACACTTGTTTCCTGAAAGAATATGAGGACATTTTTGCATGGTCATATGATGACATGACCGTGGCTCATAAGCTTCCTACCATCCCAATGTGTCCACCAGTGAAGCAGAAACTTAGAAAGTTCAAACCAGACATGAGCTTAAAAATCAATGAAGCATTCACCAAGCAGATCAAAGCCAAAGTCCTCAGGGTAGTTGAATACCCAACATGGATTGCCAACATTGCACCGATTCCAAAGAAAGATGGGAAAGCCAGGGTGTGTGTTAACTATCGGGATTTAAACAGAGCAAGTCCCAAGGACGATTTCCTGAACTACAATCCTTTGTAGATTGCTTCGCGGGTTATCATCAGATTTGGATGGACGAAGAAGACACAGAGGAAAAAACTTTCATTACACCATGGGGGGTGTACTGCTACAAAATGATGCCATTCGGTCTGAAGAATGCTGGGCTACCTATATGAGGGCCACGACAACCATTTTTCATGATATGATACACAAGGAAATAAAGGTATATGTTGACAACGTCATCATCAAATCCAAGAAAGACACATATCACATATCAGACTTGAGGAAGTTCTTTGACAGGCTACGAAAGTACAATTTAAAACTAAATCCCGAAAATGTGCATTCGGGGTTCCTGCTGGAAAATTATTGGGATTCATCGTCAGCCGTCGAGGAATCGAGTTGGACCCGTCAAAAGGTTAAACCTATCAAAGAATTGCCACCACCAAAGAACAAGAAGGACGTGATGAGTTTCCTGGGACGTCTCAATTACATCAGCCACTTCATAGCACAATCCACAGTAATATGTAAACCAATTTTCAAAATGCTGAAGAAGGATGCTGTGACCAGTTGGACTAAAGATTGTCAAAAGGCTTTTGACAAAATTAAGGAATACCTGTCCACGCCACCAGTCCTAGTCCCGCCAGAACTTGGAAGGCCTTTGCTACTCTATCTGTCCGTACTACATGGGGCTTTCGGCTATGTTTTGGGACAACATGATGAGACAGGAAGAAAGGAGCAAGCCATATATTACTTGAGTAAGAAGTTCACACCTTATGAAGCACGGTACTCTCTGCTAAAATGCACTTGTTGTGCTTTAACATGGACAACTCAGAAATTAAGGTTTTACTTCTGTGCCTATACCACATACCTTATATCAAAGATGGATCCTCTAAAGTACATCTTTTAGAAGCCCATGCCCACCGGGAAGTTAGCCAAATGGCAAATATTTTTGAGTGAGTTCGATATCATCTATATAACTCAGAAGGCAGTCGAAGGACAAGCGTTGGCAGACCATCTTGCTGAAAACCCTGAAGGAGGAGAATACGAATCACTAAAAATGTATTTTCCTGACAAAGAAGTGTCATTCGTAGGAGAGAACATTGCTGAAGCCTACGACGGTTGGAGAATGCTTTTCGACGAAGCTGCAAACTTCAAAGGAGTGGGTATTGGAGAGGTCTTGGTGTCAGAGACAATTCAACATTATCTGGTAACCGCAAAGCTTAGGTTTCCGTGCACCAACTATATGGAATATGAGGCTTGCATCATATGACTCAATTTGGCCATATATAAGAGTTGCTGGTAATTGGTGATTCGGATCTTCTGGTACATCAAGTTCAAGGAGAATGGTCTACCAAAAAACACTAAGATACTACCATACATGTACCATGTGCAAGAACTAATGAAGAGGTTCACGAAGATAGAATTCAAATATGTTCCAAGAATCCAGAACGAGTTCGCAGACGCACTGGCTAGTTTGTCGTCCATGATACAACACCCAGATAAGAATTTCATCGATCCCATTCCAGTAAGGATCCATAGTCAGCCAGCTTATTGTGCTCACCTTGAAGAAGAAACGGACGGAAACCCATGGTTCCACGACATCAAGGAATATTTGGCGAAAGGAGAATACCTAGAGCAGGCGAACCATACTTAGAAACGTACACTTCGTAGGCTGTCCAATCATTTCTTCCAAAGCGGAAGAATTTTGTATAGGAGAACACCTGACCTAGGACTATTAAGGTGTGTTGACGCAAAAGAAGCTTCCATATTGCTCGAGGAAATACATGCCGGAACCTGCGGACCACATATGAACGATTTTGTTCTAGCCAAGAAGATACTTAGAGCTGGATATTTTTGGATGACTATGGAAAAAGATTGCATCTGGTATGTCCAGAAATGCCACCAATGCTAGACACATGCAGATATGATACGAGTGCCGCCAAATAAACACAATGTAACAAGTGCACCATGGCCTTTTGCCGCCTGGGGAATGGATGTCATTGGTCCAATCGAACCCAGTACTTCAAACGGGCACAGGTTCATTTTAGTGGCCATCGATTACTTTACAAAATGGGTAGAGGCTGTATCTTACAAAGCCGTAACTAAGAAACTCATTGCAGATTTTGTCGGGGATTGTATGGTTTATTGATTTGGGGTTCTCGAGTCCATCATCACTAATAATGCCGCCAATCTCAATAGCGATCTGATGAAAGACATGTGTGAAACTTTCAAAATTAAGCACAAAAACTATACAACATACATGCCTTAAATGAACGGAGCTGTAGAAGCTGCCAACAAGAATATCAAGAAGATACTAAGGAAAATGGTAGAAAATCACAAGCAATGGCACGAGAAGTTACCATTTGCCTTACTGGGATATCGTACCACAGTCCGCACATCAATTGGGGCAAATCCCTATTTGCTGGTTTACGGTACCGAAGTTGTCATTCCTGCCGAGGTAGAAATTCCTCCTTTAAGGATCATACAAGAAGCCGAGCTCAGTGATGCAGAGTGGATAAGGAGCCGCTATGAGCAATTAGCCCTCATAGATGGAAAAAGGATGAATGCAGTGTGTCATGGTCAGCTTTATCAGAACAGAATGTCCAGAGCTTTCAACAAAAGGGTCAGACCAAGACAATTCACATAGGGCAGCTGGTGCTAAAACGAATCTTCCCACATCAAGATGAATTCAAAGGGAAATTTTCACCTAATTGGCAAGGTCCTTACATGGTTCACAGGGTACTAACAGGAGGAGAACTCATACTTTGAGAAATGGACGGAGAAGTTTGGCCAAAACCTATCAATTCAGACGCAGTCAAGAGACACTATGTTTAGATTGTTTACACTTCTTCATCTGATGTAACTGAACTACGCTTGACCTGATTCCCGTTTAAGAGGGGGTACGTAGGCAGCCCTGTGGGTTTGGTCAATTCTTAATAAAATCTTCATTTTCCCAGAACCAGAAACTGGGGCAGAATTTTGAGGAGGACCCTCAAAATTTCGGAGCAAGTCCAGCCGAAGTCATCATATGCAAGACAGTCAGCGAATTGGTTAAGTAACTGGGGCAGAACTTTGAGGAGGACCCTCAAAATTCTAATGCAAGAAAGTCGCAATGTCTCTAAAGTGTCACAGTCATTAGTTCATCTAAATTACTTTATATTATATACCGCTACGTTTTCTAAAATAACTCTATTTCATCAAATAAGTGCATATTTTTCGAAAACTTTATTTTCATGGAACCCAGGTGTTACCCAGGGTAACTCGACCAGGATCTCCAGAGCAAAGCAAAGCAAAGCAAAACAAGCAGACAAAGACATGAACCAACCTCCCCCCAAAAACTCACAATTTTTCTTTGGATGTAGGAACGAGGAATAACTACAAGTACGTGCGCCTTAAAATTATTACCTTCATAACAACTGGACCGCCAAGCGCAAATATATCTTACTAAGAAATATTCTGCTCCTCTTTGCTATTTGCCTATTCCATGAGACTAAGCCCTGTCTCAAATCTTGCGTGAGGCTAAGCCCTGCCTCCCTATTTGCATAAGGCTACGCATTACCTTCTCTTTGCATGAGACTAAGCCCTGTCTCAAATTTTGCATGAGGCTAAGCCCTGCCTCCCTATTTCCATAAGGCTAAGAATTGCCTTCTCTTTACATGAGACTAAGCCCTATCTCAAATCTTGCATGAGGCTAAGCCCTGCCTCTCTATTTGCATAAGGCTAAGCATTGCCTTCTCTTTGCATGAGACTAAGCCCTATCTTAGATCTTGCATGAGGCTAAGCCCTGTCTCCCTATTTGCATAAGGCTAAGCATTGCCTTCTCATTGCATAAGACTAAGACCGGTCTCAATTCTTGCATGAGGCCAAGCCCTGCCTCCCTATTCGCATAAGGCTAAGCCCTGCCTCCCTATTTGCATAAGGCTAAGCATTGCCTTCTATTTGCATGAGACTAAGCCCTGTCTCAATTCTTGCATGAGGCTAAGCCCTGCCTCCCCAATTGTATAAGGCTAAGCTCTGCCCTTCTCTGTCCAATGACCGGACATTACCCTATTTGAAACCTAGCACCATCTTGCCTTTTAGGGGCTAAGCTCCGTCCTGATCCTATACAAGACTAAGCTCTGTCTTGTTTTGCTCATATGCATCACCATATCTCTGTCCGGGGGCGTCATAGTCTGAAGGCATCATCTTCATAGTATGAAGACACCATGTCATGGCCATAGGATCTCTCAATATGGCACATCATTATTCAAAGGCGTCATGGTTTGGAGGCACCATTCTCATGGCCCGAGAATACCATTTCATGGCCTGCGAATCCTTTATCTCATGATTCATGGCCGGGACGTCATGGTCTAAGGACGTCATACTTACTGTCCAAAGACAACCTTCATGGTCCAAAAGGAATTTTCATCATGTTTAAATTCTCGCAGTAATCCATATACATTTGCATGCATCGTGTTTTATGTTTTGCAGGTAATTCAGAAGTTAACCGTTCTTCAAACAGGAGCAAGCTTCGCTCCGGTTTTCGCTCATACCATTCACACCCTGCCACTATTTTTAAACGTAACCGACTCCCATCAATTACTTGCCTTTACTCTATGACCGTTCAGATATCTGTCCTGTGATACATCCGTTACGCTTCAAATTCACATTCATAACTCCGCATCAATCCATCCGACACTATCCTTCCCAAAAGAATCCTTTTCAAATCATACGACTATTCCTATAACAATTCCATCGGTTTTATTCACCGTTGGGTCCAGAACTACACACGGCCCGATTCTTGTAAAACCAGGGATATGTAGGCAGCTCAAAGACCAGGGTGCGGCCTATATTTTTAAAAAATACCCCATTTGGTCAAAATCGACCATCATTTCTTTACCTGACAACTCTTTTATCCTTCCCAGGTAAAGAGGGGCACCTGCTGATACCCAATTTTTCCGTCACATATTTCAAATATGCATATATGTCTTCAAAATAGAGCATGAGCATCACCAAGTATTTTTCCATAATTTTCTATAAGTTTTAAAGGCTTCTAATCAATTTATTCCTGTATTTTTTAAATAAATAACTATCAATTGCATCACAAATAGTTTTATAATAATCCATTATAAATTTTTTTAGCATCTTAAGCTTTAAATATTTTATATATGTTTATTTTTTGCATCCTTAGGCTAAAATTGCATATTTTGCAATAATAGCCCATATGTATGCATAATTACATTACTTGCATAAAAATAACTTTTTATATTTTTATAATGTTAAGTAATTATTTCAAATTATTTTCATGCTCAAGTTATATTTTTTGTTATTTATTAATTATTTTTTATAAATTATTTACTGATTTAATTGGGCATTCAAAATTTAGCCTTTTTCTTAATTAATTTCGAACCCAAACCCACACCCTTACACCAACCCAATTACCCTTACCCAATTAAACTACCCGACCCAGAACCCCCTTTAATCGTGACCGTTGATCTCTGAGATCAACGGTCCACATTACACATGCCTATTTTAACTAACCAAACCCCCTTAACCCTAATCATCTTCACCTATCCGCCGCCCTCAAACCCTCTCGTCTCCCTCCCCTTTTTCTTCTGAAACCCTAGCGCCGCACTCCAATTCCCCTTTGATTTCAACCCGATATGGAATCCCTTGGTGATTTTCTTACCTTATCGGTCTCATCTCGCTACTAGCTACTCGATTATGGTATAACCTAATAGCTTGCCTAATATGGCAAGACGATCTCCTTCATTTTGAACCGAATCTGGGTTGAACTCTCATTTTCTTTCCTTCTATGTTCATTCTTCGTCTCTTATGGTATGAATCTCTGAGATTCTCCCGATTCTTTAGTTTACCCTAAGTTAGGGTTTTCAGATCTTTGATTCGAACCAGATTTGGTCCAACTTCCGTTTGTTTTAATGTTATTTTCGTCTATATTCACTTTGTTACTCATAAATCAGCCTATTTTCCGTCAAATCTTTTACTTACCTGAACTAGGGTTTTAAGCTTCTTTAATCGAACCAGATTTGGTTCAAATCTTAAGTTTTCTTTAATAACTCTCTGTCTATGTTCTTTTATTGAAACAAACGATCTTTTGCCTTTATTGCTCTATCAATTTGTGTTTACTAAAAATTAGGGTTTTCCAGATCTTAGTTGATTGTGTTATCTTTAAAAACTCCTGTCTAGGTTCATTGTCCTGATTTTATGGTTTGAATATTCTATTGTCTACCTTATTTTACTCTGCTAATTTTATGATTTACCCAAAAATTAGGGTTTTGAAATCTTTTACAGAGATTTTAATCTTTCCTTTCTTGTATGGTATTGATGTTTCCTTATTTTGCTCGATTTACCCTGTTCTCATTATTTCCTTACTTTAGTTGATCCGGCATTTGACTGTTGATTGATTCTGTTTAATACTTACCTTAGTCTAAGTAGTACTTGCCTGATTAGACACTGTTATGTCCTGCTAATTGATTGAACTCGACTTCAAATTAATTCTAGAATTATTTTCATTCCTTATTTTTGTATGTTTGATTTATTCCCTTATTTGTCTGCCTAATTGAACACCATTTAAACCCTTTCCCCTCTTCCCTTAAGGACAAGACTAGAACTCTCATACTCTCACCAAAACTTAAGCTCTCTTGTTCTGTTTTTGTGCTAATTGTCTCTGGTTTTGGCCGGCTGAAAGCCAAGGCCAAGTTATTCTGGAACTTAACTGCTATGGCATATTTACTTTCTTTCTTACTTAACAACTGGTGTCACGACCCAAAATCCACTAAGGGTCATGATGGCGCCGGACTCCACTGTCAGGCAAGCCAACAACAAATAACTAGTAACTTCCCGTTTAAATATTTTTTGAAATCACTTCTTTTAGGGGTTTAAACAATACGTGATGAATTCCACTGAATAAATGATGAAACAATTAACAATTTTACATTTCTGAATAAACCCATAGACATCCCCAGAACCCGGTGTCACAAGTGCATGAGCTATTTCTAAGAGACAATACAATACCACATCCGTCCGGAATACAAATGGACAGAAAGTAAATACAATATACTGGAAGGGACTATACTAGCTGCGGGCGACCTCGAGTAATGCAACTCACCTACGCTCAGTAGGCCACTAGTAGTACAAGTGCCTGTGCAACAAAAATGCACAGAAGTGTAGTATCAGTACATAAACAACGTGTACTCAGTAAGTATCCCACCTAATCTCGAAGAAGTAGAGACGAGATGGCAACTTCGACACTTACTAAAGGTCCAATAATAATATTATTAATGCGATGACTCACAGATCCATTAAGAACAACAGTAAAATTCAAATGAGTCACTAAACAGATGAAAGTTCCATTTTAATTAAAATCTCCGGATTCAAAATCCATTAATTGACAGTTATCTCAAGTCGGGGAAAGCAGGTATTATTATCAACAACTTTCACAGCAAGCAATACAAGCATGCGCAACTCATTCCGAGGACGTACGACCCGATCCAATAATATTTAAACTGTGTACTGCCGAGGGTCAAACGGCACAAACCATAGATGCATCTATTACCCCGCTCGCGAACCATACATGCGACGCGGTCAAATTTAAATAAGCAATCATCCTGCTCGCGAACCTTACATGTGACGCAGGTACACATAGAAATACATGCTCAAACAGCAGATTAAGAATTTATCGAGGAACATTTATCCAAATAAAAGCCAATTCTCTTTTAACGATTTAAGAAAATGAAGTTTACTCCTTCAGAAATTCATTTACCAATTCGACAGGATTTAAGCAATTCAACAGTATCCAACATTATAATTATTCCAAGTACAACATGCTTTTGGGTCCTAGACTACCCGGACAACAACATAATAGTAGCTATGCACGGACTCTCGTCACCTCGTACGTACGTAGCCCCCACAAATAGGAGCACATAACCAATTAACTCGCCTATGGGGACAATTCCCTCTTACAAGGTTAGAAAGGAGACTCACCTAGCTCCGAAGATCCATGACCGGCATTCCACGCCCTTCCGAAGACTCGAGTCGATGAAAAATGCTCCAAAACTAGCCAATAATCATGCAAATCCATTAATATATGTTCAATTACTTATTACAATCCAATTTATAGCAATTCCTAACCCCGATCGAAAAGTTGACAAAATTGCCCTAGGGCCCACGTGCCCGGATTCCGAAATTTTTCGAAGATAAAGTTTACCCATGAGCTCAGAACTCAAATATACGATTTCCTCTTAATTCCATACCCAAAATCGTGGTCAAATTCCAAGAATATCAATTTTCTAGGTTTTCCCTCAAACCCCCAAGTTTTCTACAAATTCCCATATCTAAATCCATATATAAACCTTGTATTTACTCAAAACCAGTAGAAATCACTTACCTCATGCTTGGTGATGAAATTGGCACTCCAAAGTTGCTCCAAAATCGGCTCCCATGGGAGAAATGAAGTGAAAATGAGACAAACGCCGATTTTAAAAGAACACTGCCCAGGCGACCCTTCTATGCGATCGCAAACAATGCTCCGCGATTGCATAGGCCAACTATGCTGCCTCCCTAGATCCTTCTGTGCATTCGCATGCCAGCTCCTGCATTCGCACAGGCCAAACGCACCACAGCCTCCAACGCACACTATGCGATCGCAGCTTTAACCCCGCGATGGCATAAGCCTTCAACCTGTAGCCCCAGCCTTCCTCCTTCGCGATCGCATTGCACTTCCTGCGATCACATAGGCCAAATCCAGCTCCCTCACTCATGCTCTATGCGATCGCAGACCCCCTCGCGCGATCGCATAGAGTATAAACCTGCTGCACTTATACCAGAAAACCAGCAGTCCTCACAAGGCAAGAATCAATCCGTTGAGCATCTGAAACACGCCCGAGGCCCCCGGGACCTCAACCAAACCTACCAACCAATCCCAAAACACCTTACGTACTTGCTCGAGGCCTCAAACCATATCAACAATGCTAAAACCACAAATCAACCTCCAATCCAAGCTTCATGAACTTTAGAATTTCAAACTTCTACATTCGATGCCGAAACCCGTCAAATCACGTCCGATTGACCTCAAATTTTGCACGCAAGTCATATTCGACATTACGGACCTATTCCAACTTCCGGAATTGGATTCCCACCCCGAAATCATACAGTCCACTTCCGGTCAAACTTCTCAAAAACCTTCAAATTTCTATCTTTAGCCAAATGACTCCAAAATGACCTACGGACCTCTGAATTCAGTTCCGATCGTGCTTCCAACTCCAGAATCACCATACGGAGCTACTCCCTGACTCGACATCTCAAATGGGCATCGCTAACACTGAAATGCACTTCAACCCAAACTTATAAAATTTCTTCCAAAATGCTAACTTCCACAATAGGCGCCAAAACGCTCCCGGGTCATCCAAAATCCGACCTGGACATACACCCAAGTCCGAAACAATTATACGAACCTGCTGGAACCTTCGAATCCTGATTCCGAGGTCGTTTACTCAAAAATTCAATCTTAGCTAATTCTTTCAACTTAAAGCTTCTAAAATGAGAATTTCCTCTCCAAGTCAACTCTGAACTTCCCAAAATTTAATTCCGACCACGCGTACAAGTCATAATGCTTGAATTGAAGCTGCTCATGGCCTCGAACTGCTGAACGGCGCGCTAGGGCCCAAAACGACCGGTCGGGTCATTTCATTCTCTCCCACTTAAACATACGTTCGTCCTCGAACGTGCTGAGAACTACACTGAAGTAGTCTGAAATCACTGTTTAACACCTCATGCACCTTCCTGTGCTACCATAACTCAGTTGAGCAAATTAGCTCGATCAATTCTGAAGATATTTCCTTTTATTCAAGCAAATAAGCCTTAAAGTCCAATTCCAACATCCGAAATTCTATGCTTGGCCTATTTCCAACATACGCTCACCATATAAACATCTACACGCAACACAAAAACACGACTGCATACCTTAGCTGAATTTACCCCTCGCACCATTTTTATATTTTTATTTTATTTTTATTTTTTCATAGGACAACAATAACATTCTCTTATCAATTTAGTCAAAATTCTATGACTCTGATGCTCGCAACGCACTTCATGATGTGCATAGCTCTTACTCTAACTCTTACAATACAGACACGATAAAAGATAGGCGTAGAATTTCCTAACCAATTGCTGAATCAACAAATCATTGGGTCTATACTCTTGACAAGAACCCTCACCCCATTCTGAATCGAATAATTGTCTTAGTTCTTTAATATACTTAATATACTCAGATTACACTGATCTCGAATTCAATGATCTCGTATCACCCAGTACAAACTACTCAACCAGCCACCCCGACATGACCAAAAGTCCCATGTGATGCTAAAATGTGCCAAAAGGATACCATATCGAACGCGATATAAAGGAAAGCAAACTTTAAGAAGGAAATTCAACTACACCGTTCGCAAATCATACATGCGACGCGGTCGACTTAATTAAACCAACACCCCGCTCGCGAATCATACATGCGACGCGGGCACACAACTAATATATGCTTTCCTCATAAAATAGGAAACAAAACACATAAAAACAGATACGGGGAACTGTACTCAGCTTCACTCTATTGCGGCGCCCAACCCGACCCGAACAACGTAACCATGGCGGCGTGCCACCCGATCCACCCATAAAACTCGCATAAGGAGATACGCACCGAGCTTGATTGCTTATTTCAATAACATACCGAATATTGGTCACAAGCACACTAAGTGCATAATTCCATCCCTGGGGAGACATGTAGCGCCAGAAGCCACAAAACTCCAGCACAACTGAGGTGTGATATACGATTTGAAATCTCAAAAGCCATCCTGCTCATATAACATCGTCTCTACGCGGAGCCTCAACACATAAGGAATTCACCAAGCCGTCTCACAACTCGCACGGCGCAATACGTCATTACATGAAATAGCTTATGACAAAATAACACCCCGACTACTCCTCCATTAAGGAGCGCTGTGTTGAAATGAACACATCTGGCTTGATATAGAGCCCATATTTACATTTAAATCTATCCACCGACCTCAAGTCAATCGTGATCGTACCCAACTAGGAAAATGACCCTTTAAAGGTCCATACTAACTTCCCTTTTCTCATAACACACAAGAACAACTATCACAATAGGAGAAATCCTCCGCAGTCCACAACCCAGTAAACTGAGTGCCCTCCAGGCATCTATTCTCAAATCAACGATATCATCACAACCTTCATACTTGGTTTAAGTCTTTAATCAATCCAGTGACTACTTGCCACACTAATACAATCTTCCTGTGGGACACACTCCCACAACCTACCATAACAAATAACTGGGTCGTATCTCCAAACCACCGGCCGCACTAACGCTAAAAAGTGATCAAGAATCATTAACTAGGATGCAAAGCCCTTTTTACAAAACACCGGTCTCAGGTGACGCTGAAGACAATACCAACTTACCTTAAACATCGAAACTTCTTTCCTGCTCATCCGAGCTCGTGACATCCTTGTCGACACCGAACTGCTACCTTGATCTTCACTTCAAATTCCATACCATTCACTGCACCCAACATGCCAATATACGATAGAACTCATTTTTCATCATAGCTTCGGAACCACTGTTAGATTAACACTTCGTCATATAAAACTTTCCACTTAACTCACTTCAGGAGGACCATAGCAACACACAGGTGAATTCTCATGACCGTAGAATATGCAAATCTCTAAGTAGTGGTCTAAACCACCATATCCCTTCCGGGATCCACCTCCACATAACAGGCCACAACGGTAGAATACTTTCTGAATAACACTAACTACGGCGGCCGACAAGCCTCGCACGCACCGTCACAATTCCCTTGCATAATTTGATCACGCTGAAAGAACTGATCATTACCAGCAACATGCCAATTCGACTATGGCTAACCAATCCCTCTTCTTCCAATTTGTCCTTGATTGCCATAGAAACAATGATAACCCCATTCAACACTTAACACACTCCATCCGCACTCTTCTAGAGTGACCCTGAATCACAAGACCATGCTGTCCCCAATCCCACGTACCATTTCGTAACTCCCAATTGCTACATCGCAAGTCAAAGCATCATAGAACATTCTGTGCCTCTTCTCATAGGCTTCTATCAAGCTTGATTCTTAACCGTACCAATAGGCTCGAAATCATTAGGCATCACACTTTATCTTTTAAATTCACTAGGACCGTTGTTGAGAGCCACCCGCTCTGACTTGGCCCCGAATATAATCAATTCCATAAATCTTCTAGCACATGAATACCCCATTGGTGAAGCACCTGGCAGAATCATTCCCTTGGAACCCGCATCTTTACAAAGCAAAATCCTGAATCCTTCCCCAAGTCTTAACATGGGCCAATAAGGCCAACGATAGCCCACCTTTAATAATTCCTTTGCTCAAATTACCACCTATGTTCTTTTCCCGTAGCTGAGATAACCCATCGATATGCTAAAAATCAGAAACCCCGCAAGTAATTAACCATGCAACCCCATCATAGGCGGTGGGACTCTCCCACTTAGCTCGAAGTCACTATTATACAACTCTAGAATTTACCAGGATTCTTAATCTCCTATTGACATAACCTTGCGCAATCAACCGCCAAAATTCTCGATATCTTACGTAGAAACCCCCTTTTTATACTCT
Source organism: Nicotiana attenuata (assembly GCF_001879085.1). Taxonomy (NCBI): domain Eukaryota; kingdom Viridiplantae; phylum Streptophyta; class Magnoliopsida; order Solanales; family Solanaceae; genus Nicotiana; species Nicotiana attenuata. The sequence continues at coordinate 32,816 of NW_017674403.1, forward strand.
GAATCATCAACAACATTCGCACGACCGATCCCTTCGCTGTATAACTCATAGAATTCTTCGTAGAAGCCTCGCCAACCACGCGACTGCTAAACTGCTCACAGGAATAACCCACCTGTGGAAATCACTCCCCGACATCTCCCAACGCTGCTGCACGGGGTACAATCACTACGACATCAATAACCCATCCTAAGTCCGAGCTCTCTCTCCAGCTGCACGAGTCCATTCACCCCTCGTGGACATTAATTAAATGTGCGGCAACATTTTTCAAATTTAAGGTTATGTTGTATCCTTCTTCATTCAAGCAGCTCCTTCCTGCTATATCAAATCTCCTACCGTATAATAGCCTATACTCCAAATTAAATCCGTAGACCTCAATCACGAAATTACTAAAATTCGCAAGTCATCTTAGACTCTCCATAAGGCGCATAGTCATTCTACCCCAATGCCCATATGCAACTCCGCCACTCTCCCACTTTGGTGGAACTCGTCCCTTTAGTCGACTACTCGACCTTTGCCTCTTATACTTGGCCTTCTAGAAATTTTAGCCACCGCCTGACACTTCCCACATGCCTTTCCTCATCCTTTACTGCTCAGCTGTTGTCTTAAATAAAATCTATCTTCGTGGCACTTGAACCCACAATTGCTGCTAACTTTACACCTTTCGGAAGATCATCTTTCTCATACCGTCGACATTAGAAACGCTGATTCAACCCTGAACTACCGCACCCTGCGATATCTGACAGTTGCATTTTCAATACTATCTCACAATAGCTTGCCCCAAAGGCGAATTGCAGAAGATCATAACACCGGCGAACTTGGTACGTTCAATTAGGACTACGACACCCCATCATAGAAGAAAGCTCCACCACGCTTGCAAATACCAAGTCTTATTACTCCGCCAGCCCACATCTGACCATTCTTAGTCCGATTGCCTTTCCCATGCCGGGAATAAAAAAAACTGATTCTCTAGATTATGCACTGAGTAAACCTCCCTCCAAGTCATTTACCGCCCCGACACTTAGGCAAATGTCCTACCATCATATCAATACTGCGGAACAATAGTTCATAAGCATCATGGCAACTTGTGCCTAGCCTCAGAGCCCTCAGGGGTACCGCTACTGGGCTGAAACAATAAGATATCCTGCTACAAAGCGACGATAATAATCCGATCAGCTATACCGGGAGAAACATCCCGTATCACATATGTATTACCATTACAGTTCTTCAATTCTCGATTTATAACAAGAGGTTTGCGTCGCGTAAGGTTGAGTAGGAATGAATTAAAGGCATAAGCCCCCAAGGATCAAGTCGCACGATAAGGAATCAATAAGGGAAGTACTCTTAACAGTTCTGCAGCCTCCCGAGGATAAGTACAGACATCTCCGAACCGATCCGCGAGACTCTACTAGACTTGCTCATGACTCGTGAGATCCTAGGAACCTAGTGCTCTGATACCATGTTGTCACGACCCAAAATCCACTAAGGGTCGTGATGGCGCCGGACTCCACTGTCAGGCAAGCCAACAACAAATAACTAGTAACTTCTCGTTTAAATATTTTCTGAAATCACTTCTTTTAGGCGTTTAAACAATAAGTGATGAATTCCACTGAATAAATGATGAAACAATTAACAATTTTACATTTCTGAATAAACCCATAGATATTCCCAGAACCCGGTGTCACAAGTGCATGAGCTATTTCTAAGAGACAATACAATACCACATCCGTTCGGAATACAAATGGACAGAAAGTAAATACAATATACTGGAAGGGACTATACTAGCTGCGGGCCACCTCGAGTAATGCAACTCACCTAGTCCCAGTATCATCCATGCTGCTACGCCTAGTAGGCCACTAGTAGTACAAGTGCATGTGCAACAAAAATGCACAAAAGTGTAGTATGAGTACATAAACAACGTGTACTCAGTATGTATCCCGCCTAATCTCGAAGAAGTAGAGACGCGATGGCAACTTCGACACCTACTAAAGGTCCGGTAATAATATTATTAATGTGATGACTCACAGATCCATAAAGAACAACAGTAAAATTCAAACGAGTCACTAAACAGGTGAAAGTTCCTTTGTAACTAAAATCTCTGGATTCAAAATCCATTAATTGACAATTATCTCAAGTCGGGGAAAGCAGGTATTAGTATCACCAACTTTCACAACAAGCAATACAAGCATGCCCAACTCATGCCGAGGACGTACGGTCCGATCCAACAATATTTAAATTGTGCATTGCCGAGGGTCGAACGGCACGATCCATAGATGCATCTATTACCCCGCTCGCGAACCATACATGCGACGCGGTCAAATTTAAATAAGCAATCATCCTGCTCGCGAACCTTACATACGATGCAGGTACACATAGAAATGCATGCTCAAACAGCAGATTAAGAATTTATCGAGGAACATTTATCCAAGTAAAAGCCAATTCTCTTTTAACGATTTAAGAAAATGAAGTTTAATCCTTTAGAAATTCATTTACCAATTCGACAGGATTTAAGCAATTCAATTGTATCCAACATTATAATTATTCCAAGTACAACATGCTTTTGGGTCCTAGACTACCCGGACAACAACATAATAGTAGCTACGCACGGACTCTTGTCACCTCCGTAGCCCCCACAAATAGGAGCACATAACCAATTAACTTACCTATGGGGACAATTCCCTCTTATAAGGTTAGAAAGGAGACTCACCTCGCTCTGAAGATCCATGACCGGCATTCCACGCCCTTCCGAAGATTCGAGTCGTTGCAAAATGCTCAAAAACTAGCCAATAATTATGCAAATCCATTAATATATGTTCAATTACTTATTACAATCCAATTAATAGCAATTCCTAACCCCTATCGAAAAGTTGACAAAATTGCCCTCGGGCCCACGTGCCCGGATTCCAAAAATTTTCGAAGATAAAGTTTACCCATGAGCTCACGAACTCAAATATATGATTTTCTCTTTATTCCATACCCAAAATCGTGGTCAAATTCCAAGAATATCAATTTTCTAGGGTTTCCCTCAAACCCCCAAGTTTTCTACAAATTCCCATGTCTAACTCCATATATAAACCTTGTATTTACTCAAAACAAGTAGAAATCACTTACCTCATGCTTGGTGATGAAATTGGCACTCCAAAGTTGCTACAAAATCGGCTCCCATGGAAGAAATGAAGTGAAAATGAGCCAAACTCCGATTTTAAAAGAACACTGCCCAGGCGACCCCTCTATGCGATCGCAAACAATGCTCCGTGATCGCATAGGCCAACTATGCTGCCTCCCTAGATCCTTCTGTGCGTTCGCATGCCAGCTCCCGCGTTCGCACATGCCAAACGCACCACAACCTCCAACGCACACTATGCGATCGCAACTTCAACCCCATGATCGCATAAGCCTTCAACCTGTAGCCCCAGCCTTCCTCCTTCGCGATCGCATTGCACTTCCTACGATCGCATAGGCCAAATTCCTGCTCCCTCACTCATGGTCTATGCGATCGCAGACCCCCTCATGCGATCGCATAGCGCAAAAACCTGCTGCACTGATACCGGAAAACCAGCAGTCCTCACAAGGCAAGAATAAATCCGTTGAGCAACCGAAACACGCCCGAGGCCTCCGGGACCTCAACCAAACCTACCAACCAGTCCCAAAACACATTACGGACTTGCTCGAAGCCTCAAAACATATCAAACAACGCTAAAACCATGAATCAACCTCCAACCAAGCTTCATGAACTTTATAATTTTAAACTTCTACATTCGATGACGAAACCCGTCAAATCACGTCCGATTGACCTCAAATTTTGCACGCAAGTCATATTCGACATTACGGACCTATTCCAACTTCCGGAATCGGATTTCGACCCCGATATCAAAAAGTCCACTTCCGGTCAAACTTCTCAAAAACCTTCAAATTTCCTTCTTTGGCCAAATGACTCCAAAATGACCTACGGACCTCCGAATTCACTTCCGGTCGTGCTTCCAAATCCAGAATCACCATACGGAGCTACTCCCTAACTCGGAATCTCAAACGGACATCGCTAACACTGAAATGCACTTCAACCCAAACTTATAAAATTTCTTCCAAAATGCTAACTTCCACAATAGGCGCCAAAATGCTCCCGGGTCATCAAAAATCCGACCCGGACATACACCTAAGTCCGAAATCATTATATGAACCTGCTGGAACCTTTGAATCCTGATTCCGAGGTCGTTTACTCAAAAATCCGATCTTAGCTAATTCTTTCAACTTAAAGCTTCTAAAATGAGAATTTCCTCTCCAAGTCAACTCCGAACTTCCCAAAATTTAATTCCGACCATGCGTACAAGTCATAATGCTTGTATTGAAGCTGCTCATGGCCTCGAACTGCTGAACGGCACACTAGGGCCCAAGACGACCGATCGGGTCGTTACGACTGGTATGCCCTAATCCTTTTTAATTTCATTCTCTATGATTTGCTCGACTATTATGTTTCAATTCCATGTCTGATTCTGTCATTTTATGTGATTCTATGATCTTATCTAGTCCTATGAGTGACACTGTTAGTTTAGGATTAACTAGTTTGAATAATATGAATCCTCCTATAAGTTAGTTTGATGTCAAAATTTGTTTCATGCACTACTTGTTATTCTTATACTTGTTCTGAACTTAGTATCCCTATAATACTATTAGCATAAAATTGGTTCATTAATCCTAACTCTACAGATTTTTGTATGGTTGCTTACTTCATGTGTCTGGCCAACTTAACAGTTTTTCCTAATTGCTTCTGTGATTAAACGATGATTCTCCTAGGTAATAGCATGAATGTTTAGCTTAACCAAACTTTTTTTTAACTCACTTGAACCATGTGTTTGAGCATAACCTTGTTTGGTGCAGTTCTGCCTGCAACTCTGTGTTTTAAACCTTGTTTCTTCTGAAATCAAACTGTTCTAAAACCTGCCCCTACCTCTTCTTATGTACTGATATTAAAACCCCCACTCTTAGTCCCTTAGGTTCTCAACCACTCCAGTGTGAGTACTGCTTAGGGTCAACATGAGACTCCTGTAAACTCTGAGACATATGAGACTGGTTTTCAAATCTCTTATGAGCTATCTTCTGAATGTATGATTCTGGTGTTAGCATTTCCCTGGGTCCCTGAGGCCCTTGGGAACTTTGACACACTGGAAACCTGGTTCTAATGTGCTATGGATGAATCACTATGTTGTGCCTCAAAGTTGTTATGGTTGGAAGGCCGGTTCCCAGGTTTATTTGGGCCTAACGAAGACTCCCTATAGTGTCTCAATACTATTATGTAATTCATTTGCTATCCTGGTCTATAATAACTTTGTAATAATAGATTCTGGGGATATTTAGTAAAGCTGGGGGGTTTTGCTTATTTCATTTTGTTGCCTATAGGATTTAGTTATGCTGTCAATTCTGTTCATTTGGTAAAAAACTATATGAGTTCTATACTGTGCTTAGAATCCTTGCCTATAGGATTTTCATTACTGGTGTTAATTCTGTGTTTGCATATTAGAAGTCCTGCCTATAGGGTTGACATTAAAATGCATATTAGAAATCCTGCTCATAGGATCTATCAATCCAACAAATGTGCATTAGCAATCAAACCTATAGGACCTTGATGTTTGATTTGATCGATTTTGTGGCAATCTGCATAATTTTTGCCCATATACAGCTCGTAGAAATCATGCCTATTGGATGAAAAAATTAGTCTAGAAATCATGCCTATATGATAAAAATCAATTCAGTAGTAGATACCATGTTTATAGGACAAAACCAGTTTCAAACCTAGAAATCATGCCTATAGGACTTAAGTAAATGCAGTAGTTAGAGATCATGCCTATAGGATTAAAAAGGAATATAACGAATCTTTGTATGTTAAAGTCAGTGCTACACCTAGAAATCATGTCTATAGGTCTGTAATCATCAAACTTGTAGATATCATGCCTATAGGATTCTATCAATTGATTCTGAATACAATCGCCCTTGGCAATCACTTAGGCAATACACTTGTAGGACTTAATAATTCTGGATTTATAATTGCGATGTATTATGCCTGAATTGCCATACCATGCTGAATAAAATCAATAGGCAAACAACAGGTTTAGACACTCGCCTTAATGATATTGTTTCTGTACATCTGTCTTCTCGCATAGATATCTTGCCTATAGGATATTTATGATCGATAAAGATTGTTAATTAATTGCATACATTTGCCGTTTATGTGCGGAGGTTAATGTGAGCCCTTATTTGCTTCATACTTGCAAGTCCTAACATGTTTTGTTTGTCGCTTAGTCTTTTACAATTTTGAGCAACCTAGGCTTGGTCCATAACTATCCCAAATAGAGGTCCTAATACCTCCAGGGCCATAGTTAAGGTATGGGTAGTGCACTCCTTGGGATCAAACTAAAATCAATTAGAGCGTTTTAGGTAACAACTTAAAGATAGTAATCGGGTAGTAGGAGATAATAGTCTATGCCCGCTGAATAATATGAGTAACACCCCGACTCGAGGGAGTTACGAAGTATTATTTATGTTGCACAGGGTGATCCTTTAGGCTAATAAGTTTAGGACCCCCATCCCTATTAAATATTCCTCTCGCTTCTTTAGACTAATTCATAAGTTGAGTTCGGCTGGGACCCACCATTGTGGACCTCGAGGGGTGCTTAACACCTGCCCTTACCCGATTTCTGGTGATGTAAACTAGTACAATATGAGTTATCTGCTCTAGGTTCCCTAACTCACTTTAATCCTTTAGGTGGCGACTCTTTCAATCCCAATTCCCAACCCTCTCAAAAGGAGTTGTCCCAGAAATGTTGAAACCTGATTTCGCGAGAAAAAGGGGGCGCGACAGAAGCTGATGGGCTTGCGCACATGCGCACCTGCAGGAGCGGGATTTGGGACTGCAGAAGCGGCTGGTCGCTCATTAAGTGACCTCCGCATATGCGGATTTTTAACGGCAAAAGCAGTACTGCAGAACCAGATTTTTGGACCATAGAAGCGGGATCTCTGGCATTAAATCCGAGGTTTTAACCATTTTTGGACATTTCAAGTTCTGGATTAGGCGATTTTTGAGAGGGATTTCGAAGGGATTGTTGAGGCAAGTCAGTTGTGGTCATTTTTGTTTCACTAATTTCATTTCCTCATTGAATTTCCCACCTAGTTTATGTGTTTTTGAGGTGTTATTTAGGGGTTGAGGCTAGGGATTATGAGAGTTTAATTTGGGGATTTGAGTGACGATTTGGTGTTGGATTTTGGTAAATTTGGTGTGGTTGGACTCATGGTTGAATGGGTTTTTGCATTTTATGACTTTATCAAATTTCGAGACATAGGCCCGGGTGCCGACTTTTGAGTTGACATTTTACTTTTGATTAAGAACTTAGTATATTCTTATGGAATTGATTCCTTTAGCTCATGTTGATTGTATCGAACTAATTTTGGCTAGATTTGGAGGCCGGTTCGTGAGCCAAGGGCTTGTTGGAGTAGAGTTTTGCACAGTTTGAGGTAAGTAACACTTTTAAACTTGGTTATGAGGGTATGAAACCTCGAATTACATGCTATGTGATTGATGTTGAGGTGACGCGCATGCTAGGTGGCGGGCTTGTGGATGTGCACCGTAGAAATTATGATTTGGTCGATTCCATGGAACTGCATAGCCGTCTTATCTGAACGTTTTGCTTTACTCTATGTGTTAGAGCGCTTGAGCTATGATTCATGCTGGAAATCATCTTTAGTCTATATGCTGGTACTATTGGGACCCATAGTGATCGTTCTTTGCTAGTGAGTTATTTGTTTAATTGCAGTTATGTAATTAGTCATATTCATTATTACATGTCATATCACAGTCTCTGTTATTGTATATTGTCACATCTCATATCATTGAATAGTGCTGGTTAGCATGAGTGTTGTGAACCCGAGAGACTGGAGAGATTAGTGACTGAGTTGGGCCCTGAGTGTCATGCTATATGATAAAAATCAATTCAGTAGTAGATACCATGTTTATAGGACAAAACCAGTTTCAAACCTAGAAATCATGCCTATAGGACTTAAGTAAATGCAGTAGTTAGAGATCATGCCTATAGGATTAAAAAGGAATATAACCAATCTCTGTATGTTAAAGTCAGTGCTACTCCTAGAAATTTTGTCTATAGGTCTGTAAATAGGATTCTATCAATTGATTTTGAATACAGTCGCCCTTGGCAATCACTTAGGCAATACACTTGTAGGACTTAATAATTCTGGATTTATAATTGCGATGTATTATGCCTGAATTGTCATACCATGCTGAATAAAATCAGTAGGCAAACAACAGGTTTAGACACTCGCCTTAATGAAATTGTTTCTGTACATCTGTCTTCTCGCATAGATATCTTGCCTATAGGATATTTAAGATCGATAAAGATTGTTAATTAATTGCATGCATTTGCTGTTTATGTGCGGAGGTTAACGTGAGCCCTTATTTGCTTCATACTTGCAAGTCCTAACATGTTTTGTTTGTCGCTTAGTCTTTTACAATTTTGAGCAACCTAGGCTTGGTCCAGAATTATCCCAAATAGAGGTCCTAATACCTCCAGGGCCATAGTTAAGGTATGGGTAGTGCACTCCTTGGGATCAAACTAAAATCAATTAGAGCGTTTTAGGTAACAACTTAAAGATAGTAATCAGGTAGTAGGAGATAAAAGTCTGTGCCCGCTGAATAATATGAGTATTACCCCGACTCGAGGGAGTTACGAAGTATTATTTATGTTGCACGGGGTGATCCTTTAGGCTAATAAGTTTAGGACCCCCATCCCTATTAAATATTCCTCTCGCTTCTTTAGACTAATTCATAAGTTGAGTTCGGCTGGGACCCACCATTGTGGACCTCGAGGGGTGCTTAACACCTGCCCTTACCCGATCTCTGGTGATGTAAACTAGTACAATATGAGTTATCTGCTCTAGGTTCCCTAACTCACTTTAATCCTTTAGGTGGCGACTCTTTCAATCCCAATTCCCAACCCTCTCAAAAGGAGTTGTCCCAGAAATGTTGAAACCCGATTTCGCGAGAAAAAGGGGGCACGACAGAAGCTGATGGGCTTGCGCACATGCGCACCTGCAGGAGCGGGATTTGGGACTGTAGAAGCGGCTGGTCGCTCCTTAAGTGACCTCCGCATATGCGGATTTTTAACGGCAAAAGCAGTACTGCAGAACCAGATTTTTGGACCGTAGAAGCGGGATCTCTGGCAGTGTTAAATCCTATGGGTTCCGAGGTTTTAACCATTTTTGGACATTTCAAGTTCTGGATTAGGCGATTTTTGAGAGGGATTTCGAAGGGATTGTTGAGGCAAGTCAGTTGTGGTCATTTTTGTTTCACTAATTTCATTTCCTCACTGAATTTCCCACCTAGTTTATGTGTTTTTGAGGTGTAATTTAGGGGTTAAGGCTAGGGATTATGAGAGTTTAATTTGGGGATTTGTGTGACGATTTGGTGTTGGATTTTGGTAAATTTGGTGTGGTTGGACTCATGGTTGAATGGGTTTTCGGATTTTATGACTTTATCAAATTTCGAGACATAGGCCCGGGGGCCGACTTTTGAGTTGACTTTTTACTTTTGATTAAGAACTTAGTATATTCTTATGGAATTGATTCCTTTAGCTCATGTTGATTGTATCGAACTAATTTTGGCTAGATTTGGAGGCCAGTTCATGAGCCAAGGGCTTGTTGGAGTAGAGTTTTGCACAGTTTGAGGTAAGTAACACTTTTAAACTTGGTTATGAGGGTAGGAAACCTCGAATTACATGCTATGTGATTGATGTCGAGGTGACGCGCATGCTAGGTGGCGGGCATGTGGACGGCACCATAGAAATTGTGATTTAGTCGATTCCATGGAACTGCATAGCCGTCTTATCTGAACGTTTTGCTTTACTCTATGTGTTAGAGCACTTGAGCTATGATTCATGCTGGAAATCATCTTTAGGCTATATACTGGTACTATTGGGACCCATAGTGGTCGTTCTTTGCCAGTGAGTTATTTGTTTAATTGTAGTTATGTAATTAGTCATATTCATTATTACATGTCATATCACAGTCTCTGTTATTGTATATTGTCACATCTCATATCATTGAATAGGGCTGGTTAGCATGAGTGTTGTGAACCCGAGAGACTGGAGAGATTGGTGACTGAGTTGGGCCCTGAGTGTCATGCTGTGAGTGATATATATATATATATATATATATATATATGTGTGTGTGTGTGTGTGTGTGTGTGTTTGGATCGGGTTGCACGCCACAACAAGTCTTATGGCTATATATATGTGGATCGGGTTGCACGCCGCAACTAGCCTTATGGCTATATATACGTGGATCGGGTTGCACGCCGCAACAGGCCTTATGGCTATATGTGGATTGGGCTGCACGCCGCAGAAGGTATCATACAGTGCTGAGTGACTAAGCATGATGAGCGAGGATTGAGATAGACATATTGAGTGATTTGAGAGTATGGGTGCTCGGGATTTCACTGTGTTGCATCACATACGGTATTCTCACTAGGATGTAGATATAGAGATGTCATACTCTTTTTATCAGTCGCACTTAGCATATTTATCTTTGTTGAACTTAACTGTTGAATTTAGAAGAATGTCTACTTTTCTGAATTATTAAACTCTATATTTTTAATGTATTGTTTGAGCTCGTCACTGCTTTCAGACCACAGGTTATACTTTTTACTTATTGAGTTTGTTGTACTCACGCTACACCCTGCACTTCGTGTGCTGATCAAGGTGTTTCCGGGCACGGCGGTTGCTGATTCCTGGCATTTAATCAGTCCGGAGATCATTGAGGTAGCTGCCTTGGCGTCCGCAGACCTTCACTCTCCTTCTTTATATTTTAGTCTTGTTTATACTGTTCTACTTTTGTAGACAGTTTACCACTGGTTAGACCATGTTTCTATGTAGATGCTCATGTACTACGTGACGCCCGGATCTTTTGGGAGAATTTTGTACTGATCTTACTTATTTAAACCTATTTCCATATATTGGGATTTAAAAATGTTGGTAAGTGTGAGATGTCAGCTTGCCTAGTACCATGATAGGCGCCATCACGATATATTAAATTTTGGATCGGGACAAATTGATTTTAGAGCCTAGGTTACATAGGTCTCTCGAGTCATGAGCAGGTTTAGTAGAGTCATGTGGATCGGTACGGAGACGTCTGTACTTATCTTCGAGAGGCTGCGAAACCCTTAGGAAAACTTCACATTCTTGTATTCTTGTCATGCGTATTTGTTAATTCCGGGAACTAAACTTTTGTTATTATATTTTCTCACAGATGGTGAGGACACGTGCTACCGGACAGGACGAACAACCACCAGCACCACTTATAGATCCACCAGTTGCCCCAGCTCAGGAGCAGGTTCCAGCTGTGGTTGAGCCGGTGGGACCAGCTTAGGCACCAGATGTGCCTATTGTGATTCTAGGCCTTCAGGAGGCTCTGGCCCAGATATTGAGTGTTTGCACTGGCCTTGCTCAGGCAGTCTTCGTTCCGGCTACAGTGGCCACTTCTCAAGCCGAGGAGGTACTCAGACTCCCGCTGCTCGTACTCTAGAGAAGGTGATGCAGGGACTTTACACACGGGGGTACTACCAGCCTAGCCGGTTGTAGTTTCTCTGGACCAGATGGGTCCTGTTATGACTGATGATGAGAAGAGGAGACTAGAGAGATTTGGGAGACTCCAGCCTCCATCATTCAGTGGGGTTGAGCCTGAGGATGCCCAAGTCTTCTTGAATTAGTGCCGGCAGATTCTTCACGCGACAAGTATTCTCGAGACCAGTGGGATCTCATTCACTACCTTCCAGTTTACTGGGGATGCCTTCAGATGGTAGGAGGCCTATGATAGGCGCAATCCAGTTGGGGCAGTACAACTTATATGGCATAAGTTCTCCGTTTTGTTCTTGGAGAAGTTCGTGCCATAGACTCCCAGGGAGGAGCTGCGCAGACAGTTTGAGCAGCACGTCAAGATGGCATGTCTGTGACCCAATATGAGATGAGGTTTTCAGAGTTGGCTTGTCATGTAGTTTGGTTGGTTTCCATCGAGAGAGAGAGAGATGATTAGGAGGTTCATTGATGGCCTCACCTATCAGTTGCGTTTGCTTATAACTCTAGAGAGTGTATCAGGTGCTACGTTCGATGAGGTGGTTGATATTGATCGGCAGATAGAGATGGTCCGTAGTCAGGAGCGTGAGGAGAGGGAGGCCAAGAGTCCTCGTGGTTCGGGTGGTTTCAATGGTGTTCCTTCTAGGGGCAGTTCCACCATAGTAGGAGTCGCCCTTATAGGCCCGCTCAGATGACTCGTCCAGTTCATCGTGGTGCATCATCTAGCCATGGTTCATACAGTGGCAGTCAAGGTTAGTCATCTCTCAGTGCTCTCCCAGCTGAGATTTCATCCTGTGCTCCTTTAGTTCAGGGTTCATCTGCACCGGGTTCTTCTAGCGGGTATTTTTCTTCTTCGGGCCCGATGTAGTCCCCACCACCATTTTCGTACCAGAGGTTGCTATGAGTGTTGAGAGTTTGGTCATATCAGTAGGCAGTGCCCCCACCTCTTCAGAGGTCTAGTTCAACACAAGGGTCAGATTATGACTTCAGCACCAGTTACTTCACCACCCGCGTAGCCAGCTTCTGGCGGGGGCCTAAGAGGGGGATGCCAATAAGGTGGCGGTCAGGCTCGAATCTATGCTATTCCAGCCAGGCCAGATGACGTTGCTTTAGACACAGTGATCACAGGTATTGTCTGAGTATGCCGCAGGTATGCTTCTGTATTATTTGACCCTGGTTCCACTTATTCGTATGTATCATCGTATTTTGTTCGTTATTTGTATATGCCCTGTTAGTCCTTAGTTTCATCTGTTCATGTATCTATGCTAATGGGCGATACAATTGTTGTGGATCATGTATATTGATATGTGTAGTGACTATTGGGGGATTGGAGACTAGAATTGACCTCTTATTACTTAGTATGGTTGATTTCGACGTGATCTTGGGTATGGATTAGTTGAATCCATGTCATGCTATTCTGGATTGTCATGCTAAGATTGTGACGCTGGTGATGCCGGGGTTGCCAAGGATCGAGTGGAGAGGTTCTCTAGATTATGTCCCAGTAGGGTGATTTCTTACTTGAAGGCCCAACGGATGGTTGGGAAGGGATGTCTACCATATTTGTCCTTTGTAAGGGATTTTGGTGTTGATACTCCTACTATTGATTCCGTTCATGTGGTACGAGATTTTCTAGATGTGTTTCCTTCAGACCTGCCGGGCATGCCGGGGAGTTAACGGAATTATCAATTACCATTGATAGAAATACAAAAATTCTTACTGTGGTCAGTTTTCTCTATACCCAACTTGTGAATATTTGTGTAATTAATTTTTCTTACCTTGGTCTATTTTTATTGTTATTCGTGTTTATTTTCTTAGTTTTGATAAATGGCATCATATAATGAAAATTGGTCGGATGGTAGTTGTTCATACTTTGATGACCCTTGTCCTTATTGTGGAGGACCACACTCGTGGCAAAATTGTTTAAATTTTTCCGGGGGTGGATTGTGCGCACAATCTCAAACCCATGAGTGGAGTATTTGTGATAAGTGTGGTTTTCAAAATGGTCATTGGGATTATTGTGCTTATTTGTCCTTCCCTTCCCCAAGCCCCCACTATGATGATTCTACTTTTTGTGATAAAAATTATAGGGCCATGGGAGTTGAAGAAGTTAAGCATGGCTGAAATGAAGAGTTCAAGCTCATGTTGGAATGTTTACTTGAAGGAGGAAACAAAGAACAAAGTGCCTTGGAGGAGCTTTTGGAAAATAGTCTCCGAAATGACTTGGCACTTGAAAGGTGTCACTCACAAATGGGAGAAATGCTTGAAGCTTTAGAGGTCCAAAAAGCCTCGGAAGTTAATGAGAGCCAAGAACTTTCCTTAGATGTGGAAGCCGAAAATCTTTCCTTGGCACATGATTAAAACCAAGAAGAATCCAATTTCGAGGAAGAAAGTGAGTGTTACTTTGAGGATTCAAGAATCGAACATCCGCCAACCGACTCCATGAGTGTTAATGATGCCGAGAAAAAAATAGGATTAGAGTCAACCGGTGTAAATAAAAATTTGGTTGAGATTGACTCTAACCCGTGGGAAAAAGAGGATGTCAAAATTTGAGAAAAATTGCAAAATGAAGGTTTGAAGTCGCATTTCAAGCATTTTTCAACATTGGACTTGTGTGGTGATATGGGAATTGATCTACACGACTCAATGAAGGATTGCAAGGACGAAAGGCAACAACCATTCATCTTACAATTTGAGGGAACAAGGAGGCAAAATGACATTCATCACATGAAAGCCAAGAAGTGCAAAATGAAGTACTTAAAGCTTGGCTCGATCATCAACGTACCACCCCCTCGCTCGAGGTCACAAGCTTGATTCCAAGCTAGGTGCCCAGTTCATATCATCCAAGTGGCAAGAAAAGTGTGTCAATTTTTTTTCTTCTAGGAGCATGGAAAGCAAAGGTAGTGGAAGGATGCAACAGCAAACCAAATGGTTGGAACTAAGTGTGAGGTACCCACACGAAGGACCAAGCTTGGGAGAAGCCTGAGTACCCCATGAGCAGCTAGTGCTCGGCCTTTGGCCTACCAGGGAGTTTTTTTTACCGTCTTATTTTTTATATGACATGGGGACATGCCATAATTTTAAGTGTGGAGTGGGAGACTTGCTCTGGTAGTGTATTGTAGTGTATATAGACATTGAGTATGTTGTAATATTAGATTGATGTTATTGTGTATAATTGACTGTACGCACATTAGAAGTAACTGACTTGGCCCAACGACGGACACTTGTCGACAGGTCTCTTGAGGGTCATAGTCGAATCTGGAAAAAAAAATAATTGTAGAGGACTCTTCCTGAGGACGGACCACTTGGACAGTACTCTTGAGGGAAGTAGTCCATGTAGTTTCTTTATTTTATTTTTTTTAGGTAGTGTAGTACTTCCCCCTTGGTTTTTCTTTTGACCACGGTTCTTTTCCAAGGGCTTTTCTTGAACCGGCTTAGGTAGATTTTCCTTTTGTAGTTTTAGGACTAAGATGGGTGAAGGCTAGAATACAACCCCTGTTGTGCACACCTGCAAATAACTAAAACGAACTTGAGAGTGTGACGTCTAGGCTCGCTTGTGGACTCGTAAATCTATGCCTTAATTTTGCACATCTTGTCTTGCTTGAATGCTCGTATGAGTGTGTTGATGAACTGATTCGAAAGGAGTTGCATGCTAAGTGTGTGGGAGATATTGCTTGCATTCTGTGCCTGCATGCGATACCTAGAACTTGCCCTGTGTGTTTGCAAAGCGAAAGAGAAGTTGTTTGGTTTTAGATATGATTGAGGCATTTCTTTGTGCAGCCCTATATAATTGTGAATCCACCTGTATATATCGCCATAGTTAACCCCTTTGAGCCTGAAGCCTGTTCTTTGATAACCCTATAATGACCTAAATCTCTGTGTTTGAATAGCTTGATTGTTTGAACCTATACCTCCTAGAAGCGCTTGAATCACTAAAGAACATACAAAAGTCAAAGTGTGGGGTAGTAGGGAGTTAGCGAAAAAAAAGGGGAGTCAAGAATGAATTGTTTGATTGGTGCACAGGCATTCTAAAAAAAATGAGACAAAGAAAACAAAATGAAGAAAAAAAAAGAAGCCAGTTGCACCTAAAGAAAAGTGGGGGTCACACGTGAAACAAAAATGTGGAAGAACGATTGGGTTGAGCATGGAAATTGAAATAAAAGGAAGTGTGTACTAAAAGTGCTTAGGGAGGTTAGTCACTATATCCAAATATATCCTACCCGTCTCTTAGCCTACATTACAACCAAATGAAGACCTCTTGATCTTTGACTGAACAACTCGATTAGTAGAGTATTACACTAGGGGCAAGATTATGGTGTGTCTGTGTGGCATGTGAATGCTCTTTGCTGAGAGTGAGTGAATTCTTTCTATCCTTGGTTCCTTATTGTTTGAATTTTATGTGTGGGGAACTTCTCTTAGACTTGTGATGTGAGGGCATGTGACTCAGGAAGAAAAAGTAAATCTTCACCTCTGTTAGAGTATCTAGAGTGAGCACGAGTGTAGCATGGCATGAGAGTCTGCATCTGAGGTATGATTGATGCATTTCTTAGGTTGGTCCTTCGTAATGGCGAGTGTGACATAAATTGGGGTAATGTATCAAACGGTTAGGCCTAGAAGTGTGGTTTAGCTTGCTCGAGGACGAGCAAAGGTTTAAGTGTGGGGTGTTGATAATAGGTGAATTTAACTATAATCACGCCTTAAATAACCACCTTCTTGTATAGTTTTGATGATAAAAGTGATAACAAAATGCTATTATTAGTGCTTTTCATGATTTGCAGTTGATATATGACCAGGGAAGGCTAGGGAGTACTTTTGGAGTCAAAAATTAAGAAAAAGAGGCCAACTGTGAAATTCCCCAAGTAAACCACGCAAAACAAGCCTGAAGATTCAGAGAACTGTGTTGACCGTGGTTGCACCGCGACCGCGGTAGAACCGCAGTGGATGAGAGCTGCAGATAAAATGAGATTCAGAGAAGGCATTTGGCCGCGGTTTGACCGCGACCGCGGCAGAACCGCGGCGGAAGCAGAAAACTTCAGGGACTAAAGTGTAAAACACGGGATTTTTAGACCTAAACCCTAGTTTAAATACGAGACTTCGCCCAACAGAGGCATGTATTGAATTTTAGAGTATCTTGGCAAGAAAAACTATTGTGAGAGAATACCCAAAAACATAGTTCTTCTTTTCTTTGATTTTTATTGCTAGTTATGATGAATTCTATCTTAGTTTGTTTTCCCATAGCCATGAGTAGCTAAATCCCTTGTCTAAGGCTTTGATGGAACCTATTGGGGGATGAACATCTTGTTTATGTGAATACAAATTGCTAGTTTCAATCTCTATTTGTTCAACTTTGTGCTTGTTGTAGTTAATTGACAGGATCCTCAATTAGCTGTGCCTATTTAGGGTGCATAACTTGGAAAAGAGTGCATATTTAGGGTATTGTTGAACAACACCACTCCCAAACTATAAGAGGAATCTATAATCGCTGGTTTAAAGGCGGGATTAGGGATAACGAAGCCTTGGGTGTAATCTAAAGTGAATTGTGCTAAATAAAGTAAGCTAGTGTATCTCGGGAGAGTGCAATTAGTATATTACTGTGATTACCCGGGAGAGATTTACGGTAAGATGAGCGTTCACGATTGATAGAGATGTGTTGGTAAATTTGTATGAGCATAAATAGAAGGGATTCCTTCAATAGGGGAAATCATTGCCTTAGCTTCTTCTCATCATTGTTTACAACCTTAGCATTTTAGTTTACAGCTGTTTAATTTACTTGCAATCGTAGTTAGTAAAGCGACCTTCAACTGTAATTCAAACATCTGGGAAACTGGTTCTGAAGAGTTTAGTGGGTCTAAAGATAGTGATTGATAGGTTAACTCTCTGTGGATTCGACCCTGGGCGTAATACTCGGGTTATATTTGCAACGTCCGCAGAGTCCTTTATAGAGGGCATAGTTGGGCGTGATCAACCTGTTTGAGGACAAAGGTTTGTTTAAGAGGGGGAGACTGTAATGACCTGACCGGTCGTTTTGAGAGTTGTAGCCCCGTTTCCCCATTTACAACTCATTTCCTGTTTAATTATTGTTATGTGACTTGCCGGGGTAGTTGGTTCGGGTCCGGGGAGGTTTCCTAATGAGTTGAGACACTTAGTCTCTAGGTTGGAATCTTAATTTGAAAAGGTTGACAGAATGTTGACTTATGTGTAAATGACTCCATAATGGAGTTTTGATGGTTCTGTTAGCTCCATTGGATGATTTTAGACTAAGGAGTGTGTCAGGATTGCAAATTGGAGGTCCGTAGTTAAATTAGGTTTGAAATGGTGGAAGTTGGAAATTCAGAAGTTTGGCCGAGAAGTAACTTTGAGGTTACCGGGTTCGAATTGGGGTTCCGGGATCACATGTATTGTCTCTGTATGCAATAGGGATGCTTCTGTATTATTTGAACCTAGATCCACTTATTTGTATGTATCATCGTATTTTGTTCGTTATCTAGATATGCCCCTTGAGTCCTTAGTTTCATCTGCTCATGTATCTATGCCAGTGGGCGATACTATTATTGTGGATCGTGTATATCGATCATGTGTAGTGACTATTGGGGGATTAGAGACTAGAGTTGACCTCTTATTGCTTAGTATGGTTGATTTCGACATGATCTTGGGTATGGATTGGTTTAATCCATGTCATTCTATTCTGAACTATCACACTAAGGCCGTGACGTTGGTGATGTTGGGGTTGCCAAGGATCGAGTGGAGAGGTTCTCTAGATTATGTCCCCAGTAGGGTGATTTCTTACTTGAAGGGCCCAACAGATGGTAAGGAAGGGATGTCTATCATATTTGGCCTTTGTGAGGGACGTTGGTGCTGATACTCCTACTATTGATTTGGTTCATATGGTACGAGATCTTCCGGATCTATTTCCTGCAGACCTACTTGGTATGTCGTCCGATAGAGATATTGACTTTGGTATTGAATTGGTGCCGGGCACTCAACACATTTCTATTCATGCGTATCATATAGCACCAACTAAGTTAATGGAACTGAAAGAGCAGCTTCAGGAACTTCTTGATAAGGGAAGGCCTAGTGTGTCGCCTTGGGGTGCACAGATTCTGTTTGTGCAAAAGAAGGATGGTACTATGCGGATGTGCATCGACTATAGGCAGTTGAACAAACTTACAATCAAGAACAAGTATCCTTTGCCGCGCATTGATGATCTATTAGACCAGCTGCAGGGAGTGATGGTGTTCTATAATATTGATTTGAAGTCTGGGTATCACCAGTTGAAGATTCGGGACTCGGATATTCAAAAGACGGCATTCAGGACCCGTTATCGTCAGTATAAGTTCCTTGTGATGTCCTTTGGGCTGACCAGCACCCCAGAGGTATTCATGCATCTGATGAACAGTGTATATCAGCCTTATCTCGACTCGTTTGTCATAGTATTCATTGATGATATCCTGGTGTACTCATGTAGTCAGGAAAAACATGCCCAGCATTTGAGGACTATGTTGTAGCGGCTGAAGGAGGAGAAGCTTTATGCCAAGTTCTCCATGTGTGAGTTTTGGTTTAGTTCGGTGGCATTCTTGGGGCACGTGGTATCCAGTGAGGGGATTAAGGTAGATCCAAAGAAGATAGAGGCAGTTCATAGTTGGCCCGGATCGTCTCAACTACTGAGATACAGAGGTTTCTTGGCTTGGCCGGTTATTATCGTCGGTTTATGGAAGGTTTCTTGTCAATTGCATCGCATTTGACCATATTAACCTAGAAGGGTGCTCCTTTCGTGTGGTAAAATGAGTGTGAGGAGAGCTTTC
This sequence comes from Nicotiana attenuata, assembly GCF_001879085.1. Taxonomy (NCBI): domain Eukaryota; kingdom Viridiplantae; phylum Streptophyta; class Magnoliopsida; order Solanales; family Solanaceae; genus Nicotiana; species Nicotiana attenuata. The sequence continues at coordinate 52,239 of NW_017674403.1, forward strand.
AGAAGCTCAAGACTGCCTTGACCACAACTCCAACTCTAGTTCCGCCTTCAGCTTATTGTGATGCTTCTCGGATTGGTGTTGGGTGTGTCTTGATGCATCAGGGTAGAGTGATTGCCTATGCTTCGTGCCAGTTGAAGCCCCATGAGAAGAACTACACTGTTCATGATTTGGAGTTGGCAGCCATCGTTCATGCATTGATAATTTGGAGGCATTATCTCTAAGGTGTGTCTTGCGAGGAATTTACAGATCATCGGAGTCTCTAGCACTTGTTCAAACAAAAGGATCTAAATTTGAGACAGCGGATATGGTTGGAGCTGCTATAGAACTATAATACTACCATTCTGTATCATCTCGGGAAGGCCAATGTGGTGGCCGATGCCTTGAGTAGAAAAGCGGTGAGTATGGGTAGCCTTGCATTTATTCCTGTTGGTGAGAGACCTCTTGCAATTGATGTTCAGGCCTTGGCCAACCAGCTCGTTATATTAGATGTTTCGGAGCCCAGTCGAGTTTAGCTTGTGTGGTTTCTTAGTCTTCTTATATGATCGCATTGGAGAGCGCCAGTATGATGATCCCCATTTGCTTCTCCTTAAGGACACGGTTCAACACGGCGATGATGAAGATGCTACTATTGGGGATGATGGGGTGTTGAGGATGCAGGATCGGATTTGTGTGCCTAATGTATATGGGCAATGTAAGTTCATTCTCGAGAAGGCCCACAATTCATGGCATTTCATTCATCCGGGTGCCACGAAGATGTACCTAGACTTGAGGCAGCACTATTGGTGAAGGAGAATGAAGAAGGATATAGTGGGGTTTGTAGCTCAGTGCCTAAACAATCAGCAGGTTAAGTACGAGCATCAAAGACCGGGCGGATTGCTTCAGAGGCTAGAGATTCCGGAGTGGAAATGGGAGCGTATCACCATGGATTTTGTAGTTGGACTCTCATGGACTTCGATGAAGTTTGATGTTATTTGGGTGATTGTGGATCGGCTGACCAAGTCCGCAAATCATTCCAGTTGGGATTACTTATTCTTCGGAGCGGTTGGCTGAGATCTACATCCGTGAGATTGTTATCCTTCACGGTGTGCTGGTGTCCTTCATTTTAGATTGGGGCACGCAGTTTACATCACAGTTTTGGAGAGCAGTGCAGCGAGAGTTGGGCACACAGGTTGAGTTAAGTACCGCACTCCACCCTTAGTCGCATGGGTAGTCTGAGCGCACGATTCAGATATTGGAGGATATGCTACGTGCTTGTGTCATAGATTTCAGGGGTTCTTGGGATCAGTTTCTACCGCTCGTAGAGTTTGCCTACACCAACAGCTACCAATCGAGCTTTCAGATGGCTCCGTATAAGGCTTTGTATGGGAGACAGTGTCGGTCTCCAGAGGGTTGGTTTGAGTCGGGTGAGGCCAGACTATTCGGTACTGACTTGGTTTAGGATGCTTTGGACAAGGTTAAATTGATTCATGATCAGCTTCGCATGGCGCAGTCTAGACAGAAGAGTTACGCCGATCGGAAGGTTTGTGATGTTGCTTACATGGTTGGGGAGAAGGTACTGCTCATGGTTTTACCCATGAAGGGTGTTATGAGGTTCGGGAAAAAGGGCAAGTATAGCCTTTGGTATATTGGGCTGTTTGAGGTGCTTCAGAGGATTGGAGATTTGGCTTACAAGCTTTCCTTGACGCCTAGTCTGTTGAGTGTGCATCTAGTATTTCATGTTTCTATGCTCCCGAAGTATGTCGCTGATTCGTCTCATGTTTTGGATTTCAGCACGGTTCAGTTGGATGGTGATTAGACTTATGATGTCGAGCTGGTGGCCATTTTGGGTCGGCAGGTTTGAAAGTGTTGGTCAAAGGACATAGCTTCAGTGAAGGTGCAGTGGAAAGGTCAGCCAGTTTAGGAGGCTACTTGGGAGACCGAGAGGGAGATGTGGAGCAGGTATCCTAGCCTCTTTGAGACTCCAGGTATGTTTCTACACCCGTTTAAGGACAAAGGTTTGTAAATGACTCTGGAATGGAGTATTGATGGTTCCGTTAGCTCCATTGTGTGATTTTTTTACTGAGGACAGTGTTCGGATTGTGTATTGGGGGTCCATATTTTAATTAGGCTTGAAATGGCGGAAGTTGGAAATTTAGAAGTTTGATTGAGAATTAACTTTGTGGTTATCAGGTTTGGATTGGGGTTCCGGGAGTTGGAGTAGGTCCGTTGTGTCAATTATGACTTGTGTGAAAAATTTGAGGTCAATTGGACGTGATTTGATAGGTTTCGACATCGAATGTAGAAGTTTTAAGTTCAGAAGTTCATTAGTCTTGAATCGATGCGTGATTCAGGGTTTTAGTGATGTTTGATGTGATTTGAAGGCTCGAGCAAGTTTGTATCATGTTTAAGGACTTGTTGGTATGTTTGGTTGAGGTCCCGGGGGCCTCGAGAGTTATTCGACTTGAAATTGGGTTAGATTTTTGGAATTTTTAAAGGATGGTCTGTTCAGGTCTGGTGTGACCGCACCTGTGAGGGTAAGGCCGCAGGTGCTGAGCTGCAGAAGCAGCCCTAGGGTCAAAGATGAAATTCTAGGCGAAGTGAGGATTTGCGCAGGAGCGAGGGAAAATTCCGCACCTGCAATCTCGCAAATGCGGAGGCTGGTCGCAGAAGCGGAGAGGACTTGGAGTCGCTGGTCCACATAAGCGCTGGACTTGCGCAGATGCGCACCCGCAAGAGCAGGATTTGGGAGTGCAGAAGCGGTTGGTTGGCCCTTAAGTGACCTCTGCAGATGTGGATTTTTAATCGCAAAAGCAAATTTTTGGTCCGCAGAACCGGGATCTCTGGCAGTGTTAAATCCGACGGGTTCCGAGGTTTTAACCATTTTTGGACATTTCAAGCTCGGGCTTAGGGGATTTTGAGAGGGATTTCAAAGGGATTGTTGAGGTAAATTACTTATGTCATTTTGTTCAATAATTTTGTTTCCCTATTGAATTTCCTACCTAGTTTGTGTGCTTTTGAGGTGTAATTTTGGGGGTTGAGGCTAGGGATTTGGAGAGTTTAATTTGGGGATTTGACTGACAATTTGGTCTTGGATTTTGGTAAATTTTGTATAGTTGGACTCATGGTTGAATGGGCTTTCGGATTTTGTGACTTTTATAAGATTTTGAGACGTGGGCCCGGGGGCTGACTTTTGACTTTTGATTAAGAACATAGTATTTTCTTACGAAATTAATTCCTTTAGCTCATGTTGATTGTATCGAACTGATTTTGGCTAGATTCAGAGGTCGGTTCGCGAGGCAAGGGCTTGTTGGAGTAGAGTTTTGCACAGTTTGAGGTTAGTAACACTTCTGCACTTGGTTATGAGGGTATGAAACCTTGAATTTCATGCTATGTGATTGATGTTATGGTGACGCGCATGCTAGGTGACGTACGTGTGGACGTGCACAGTAGAATTTTTGCGTACATTGCAGGGTGAGGAGCATATATGATGCTTTCAAGATGTTATTGGAATGATTGATGAGCAAAAACGATCCCTCAGAGTTGAGTGCGTGCAAGAAAAAGACGGAAAATTGGAAGAAATCAAACCCCAGGCGCGCAAAGACCGCGCGAAGTCGCGCAATGTTCGGGCGTATTACAAGCCAAGACAGAAAGGCTCGCGAAAACCGCGCGAAGTCGTGCGGTGCCGTCCGGAAAAGAGCTAGTTAGGGGTAAACTTGGAAATCTGGAAAGAAACCTACTTAACATATATAAAGTCAAGCTCGCCCAAGGTCAAATCATCAAGGTTTTCATAATTTAGTGCAAGAAATCGAGAGGCAAGAGGCAAGGAGGAGTTTGGACTATCAAGTTCTTCTTTTCTTCGCTTAGTCTTTGCTATTTTGTGATGAAATTGAACCTAATTGTGATGCATACTAGCATGAGTAGCTAAAACCCATTGTTCTGGGGTTGTGATTAAGCCATGAATATTGTTGTTTGATATTAACTTAACCTGGATTATAATTCATTCAAATATGGTTGTTTCTTCAATTCTGTGTTCAATTGCTTAATTGTCTGGCCAGCAGTTAGGTTCTATTTATTATCTATGTTATGCTTGGGAAAGCCGTGATTAGATTAGAGAAGAATTGAAGAGAGCATGATCTTAACCCTTAGGGGGAGCAGATTTGTGGTTAGGATAGGAATATACATTATCACCGTGCTTAATTAAATATCGTAATCTTAATGCATTCTTAATAGATTAATTCCATAGGAATGTAGGCGTTAATCTTTTGAGGATAGGTGAGTAGTTCTTCGGGAGAAGGCTATGAGAGCACTTACCGATTAATTAGCAACCATAAGTGAATTATATGAAAAGGGAGAGTTAATTAGAACACAATACGATTGGTGAATCGATCACAACCCTGGAATACTTGTCTCTATTGAATACACAACAATCAACTCGTTACTTGATAATTTAGTTGTTACTTTGAATTATAGTTAGCATAATTAAACTCTTGAACCTGAATTTAGCTTGACGGAATAACAATATTGGTGTGTTAGTGAGTAGTTGATATAAGTCTCTGTGGGTTCGACACTCGACTTATCATTTTATTACTTGTACGACCACGTATACTTGCGTGTGCGTTTGGGAGCAACAAGTTTTTGGCACCGTTGCCGGGAAATTAGAAATTAACTATTTTACTAGATTAGATTTTCATTTTTTTTATCTATTTAAGTTTTTAATTTTAGTCTAGTGTAGTTAGTATAGTAATTTTTTTTTACATGGCATCTTTGAACGAAAAGTGGTGGGATAGTAAGTATTCTTGTTATTGTGATCCTTGTCCATATTGTAAAGGACCCCGCTTGTGGCAATATTGTCAAAACATTCCAAATACCGAGTTATGTGCACCATCTCCATCATGTAGTATTTGTGATGGAAATTGGAATAATTGTCCTAAGTGTTGTTATCCTACTCCAATTCCTTCTTATGTTGATTCTAATAATTCTTGTGAGTTTGACAGGAGTAATGAATTGGATGATGTAGAACACGATGTTCGCATTCTTGATATGCACGGGAAATTATTAGAGGAATATGGAGATTTCCGTGAGAAAATTATGAATAAGATGCAACGATTTATAGAAGGAAGAGCTGAACTGGGACAAGAGATAGACCAATTTGGCAGTGCTATTCACGACTTAGAGGCAGATTTGAGTGCAAAGATTGATGCGTGTAACGCCCAACAATTTAGTGATGAGTTGTGTAAAGTTGAAAAAGATCTTCTAGGCCAAATTGAGGAGCTAAAACAAGAATACCAATCACTAGACCATGTTTTTGTCGATGATGTCAAGGTTGATAAAGAGTGCAAAATTGAGGATGTCAAAAATAATGCAATTTTGGAGTTGGAGCGTATTGGACCTCATTCTAAACACTTTTCAACATTGTGTTTGGTTGGTGACATGGAAATTGATCCATTCGAGCATATGGAGGATTCAATAGATGAGGAACAAAGTATTTATATTTTGAAATTTGCCACACCAAGGAGGCAAAACGATATTCCTCACTTAAGGGCCAAGAAGTGCAAGATGCGATATTATTTGCTTGGTTCCTTTATTTTCACACCACCGCCCCATGAACGTGATAGAAAAGTTGATGCAAAATTGGGGGCACAATTTATATCCTCAAAGTGGAAGGAAAAGTGGTAAAAGTGATGGCGTCGTGCCGCGACGTTAAATCAGGCGCTAGATGGGAGGCAACCCATTGAATTGTTGTAACCGTCGTGCCACGACGTTAAATAAGGCGCTGGTTGGGAGGCAACCCAACGATAGTAGTAGTGTTTGATTTTGATTTTTAACATACTAACAAATGCAGGCGACGAAGGGCGGGTGAAAGGACCATCAACCAGGAGCAAAACAGGTGAAAAAAAATGATAAACGCACAGAGGCGCGACAAGTTCGCGCACCTGGGCAAAACATTCTGGCTGGAATGCACAAAAGCGCGCGAACACTGCGCGACGTCGCGCATATTCCGCGCACCACACTGCCTAACGAGCCCAAAGCACGCGAAGGGCGCGCGACTTCGCGCAATGTTAGCGACCCCCCCCCCCCCGGTTTCCCCATTCTGAACGCTTAATCCCCTCTCACATTCACCAAACCCTCCCCACGACCTCTCCACCAGGTTCACTAGCACCTCCCCCGTCCCCATTCACCACAGGTATGCGCCCTAGTTTTTAGTTTTTCTTTCTTTTTTTCTTCTATTTTTCTCTTTTAATTTCAGAATTGTTGTGTGTTGTATTGTATGCCATTAGTATAGTTGTTTTTGTGACTTGGTGTTTCAACTTGGTGAAATATGTTGTGGGGTTAGTTTGGTGTAAGTGTAGGGTGGGGGGTACTTGATTTGAGTTATGTATGAGATTTGGTGGGAGGCCATTGTTGCTAGACACTAAGCCAAGAGTTATGAGAGCCTAATGCCCACAAGGTGTTTGTGGAAAGGTCTCAATGAGCATGATTATGTAGTTGTGACTGATTTTGCGTGTGAAGTCTGAGTAACCGCATTAAGTCACACTATTTTTGTTGGGCTGAGCTAATGTGTTTACGTTTTGCAGGTATTATGGCAACATCGAAGAATCGCCAAGCCACAGGTCCATCCTCAAGCCGCCAAAGTGCAACCCCTGCCTACGACAGCAGTAAATTTGTCCCCACTGCGGCTCAGACCCATTTTAAGGAGAAGGCCGCCAAAATGCCAATTCCGGAGAGGGGTATTGACCTCCGTTTGGTCCAGGCACGCTGCCCACATATGTATTCGGAGTTGCTGGAGCGGGGTCTGCAGTTCTTCATTGATGAGCCAGGGGAGGCTAATGTCATGGTCATTCGAGAATTTTATGCCAATCTGCCTGACCATGTGGATAATGTGGTCACGGTGCACCACAAGGCGGTGGATGCCTCCGTTGAGGCAATACGTAATGCATATCAATTGCCTGACCCTCTACCTGACAATACGGATTTTTATGAGTGGTCCAAACACCCAACGGACGCCAAGTGGAATCGCTTCTTTGACTTAATTTGCGTACCTGGAAGAACGGTGGAGTGGCTGGACCGCAGTGAGAAGTTCCACTTCTCCGTTTTAACTACAGAGGCGAAGTGCTGGCTATATGTGATTAACAGTCACCTCATCCCCTCCAAAAGTACTACGGAGGTGAATGGACCCCGTGCTGCATTGATTTGGTGTTTCGTCAAGGGTCTGCCCTTCGACATGGCCAAAGTGATTCACGATGAGATATTTATCTGGTGCCCCCTACGCCAGTATGGTTTCTTTTTCCCCTCCTTGGTGACTAAGCTTTGCCGGCAAGTGCAAGTGCCCGAAAATATTCATGTGGACGGGCTGCTAAAAAAAGACCACATAATCTGACCTGGCAAGAACACCATGGAACCAGCCCCAGCGGCAGCGGCAGGAGGAAGGGATGAGGGTGGTTCTGATGCATCATCGGAGGACGCGGATGAACACATGGAGGAGCCAGCACCAGCAGCACCGTCAGGAGCAGCGTCCTCTTCAGGGACTGCCAGGGTGTCCGGGTTCACAGCATTGGAGCAGGAGGTGGCTGGACTACGCTCATCAATGACTGAGTTGGGCACTCGTGTGGATGAGATAGCTGACCGACAAGTCAAGTCGGAAAAGAAGTTNATCAACCAGGAGCAAAACAGGTGAAAAAAGTGCAAAAATAAACGCCCAGGTGCGCGACTTCGCGCCCACTTCGGGCAATGTTCGCGCACCATTCTTCCTGGGGAGCCTAAAGCGAACCATTCTGCCTAACGAGCCCAAAGCGCCCGAAAGGCGCGCGACTTCGCGCAATGTTTGCGACCCCCCCCTCCCCCTCCCCCCGCCCCCAGAAATTTCCGGCGTTTTTAGTGTGTTTTCTTTTTTTTTTATTTATTTTTTTTAATTTTTTTACTAGTAAACCCCCCTGCCTCTAATACACCCCCCGTTTCCCCCAACCTAAAAACCTCCCTTCCCCCATTCTAAACGCCTAATCCCCTCTCACAATCACCAAACCCTCCCCACGACCTCTCCACACTCCTTCCCCAAATTCAAGCACCCCTGCCCCCATCCCCCTCTCGCGACTTCTCCCCCAAGTTCACTCAGTTCCCATTCACCACAGGTATGCGCCCTAGCTTTTTAGTTTTTCTTTCTTTTCTTCTTCTATTTTCTCTTTTAATTTCAGAATTGTTGTGTGTTGTATTTTATGCCATTAGTATAGTTGTTTTTGTGATTTGGTGTTCCAACTTGGTGAAATATGTTGTGGGGTTAGTTTGGTGTAAGTGTGGGGTGGGGGGTTATTGAGTTGAGTTATGTATGAGATTTTGTGGGAGGCCATTGTTGCTAGACACTAAGCCAAGAGTTATGAGAGCCTAATGCCCACAAGGTGTTTGTGGAAAGGTCTCAATGAGCATGATTATGTAGTTGTGACTGATTTTGCGTGTGAAGTCTGAGTAACCGCATTAAGTCACACTACTTTTGTTGGGCTGAGCTAATGTGTTCACGTTTTGCAGGTATTATGGCACCATCGAAGAAGCGCCAAGCCACAAGTCCTCCCTCAAGCCGCTAAAGAGCAGCCCCTGCCTACGACAGCAGTAAATTTGTGTCCCCTGCGGCTCAGACCCGTTTTACGGAGAAGGCCGCCAAAATACCAATTTCGGAGAGGGGTATTGACCTCCGTTTGGTCCAGGCACGCTGCCCACATATGTACTCGGAGTTGATGGAGCGGGGTCTGCAGTTCTTCATTGATGAGCCAGGGGAGGCTAATGTCATGGTCGTTCGAGAATTTTATGCCAATCTGCCTGATCATGTGGACAATGTGGTCACGGTGCGCCACAAGGCGGTGGATGCCTCCGTTGAGGCGATACGCACTGCATATCAATTGCCTGACCCTCTGCCTGACAATACGGATTTTTATGAGTGGTCCAAACACCCAACAGACGCCAAGTTGAATCGCTTCTTTGACTCAATTTGCGTACCCGGAAGAACGGTGAAGTGGCTGGACCGCGGTAAGAAGTTCCACTCCTCCGTTTTAACTACAGAGGCGAAGTGCTGGCTATATGTGATTAACAGTCGCCTCATCCCCTCCAAAAATACTACGGAGGTGAATGGACCCCGCGCTGCTTTGATTTGGTGTTTCGTCAAGGGTCTTCCCTTCGACATGGCCAAAGTGATTCACGATGAGANATGGAGTGTCTTGATGAGCTGATCTGAATGAGTCATATGCCATGTGTGGTGAGTATTTGTGTAGTCCATGTAGTGTACTTGTGTCTAGAACTTGCCCGGTATGTGAGTTGAAGCGAAATCCTAGGTGATGCTCGGTTTGTAAAATGATTTTAGGCTTTCTTTGACCTTTTTGAGCATGATTGCTTATCATAAATAAAATTTGTCCCTAGCTAACCCTTTTGAGCCTTTAGCCTTTTTGTTTGGCACCCGCATTACAAGCCTATACCCTTTTGTTCTTAATTGACATTGTTTTGATCCTTTTACCTCTTAGAGCACTTTAATTGTGAGATGAGTGCTAAAAGAAGTAAGAAGGAAATAAGTGTGGGGTGGCTTTTGAGTGGAACCAATTAAAGGGTGAATGGTGCACTTGTGTTGTAAACGAATACACTGCTAGCGGAAATTGAGTGTCAAGAAGAATAAACTTGAAAAAAAAGATGAATATATTGTGTCTTGTTTCAGCTAGTGGATATGAATTAATAGAGTGCTTAAAGAAGAAGGGAGTATTTGTGTGATGAATTTGTTTGTGAATGAGAAGTGGCTTGAAAAATTTGCGCTGAAAAATTGCTCATGTGATGTGTTAAAGTGCTTAGGAGGTTGAGTCACTATTCCTAAATATATCCTACTCGTCCCTTAGCCCACATTACAATCACGAAAAAGTCCTAATTGATTTTGGGTCGAGCTAGCCTACATTAGTAGAGATTTACATTAAGGGCAAGCCTATGGTACCATTGCATGCATGTGACTTCTTTTGTGAGAGTGAGTGCTTTCATTGATATATCTGAGTGTATGACTCAAATGTGTGGATTGAATTTAGTTTTTGTTGATGTGATTGTGAGGGCATATGATTCGTGACGGAAAAGCAAGTCTTGATGTCTGTGTAGAGTACTTTGAGGAAGTGTGAATATTGCAAGGCACTTGAGAGTCGGCTTTGAGACTAGGATTGTTCATTGCTAGGCGGAATGTATGCACATTGTTCTAGGGGTAATGCGTTAGGGGAAATGGTTGAGTGAAGGATTCAATAGAGGGTATAGTTTGATTGCTCGAGGACTAGCAATGAATTAAGTGTGAGGTGTTGATAATAGGCGAAATCTAGGTGATTTAGCTATTGTTTATGCTTCCGCTTAATTACATTTCAGTGACATAATATGGTTATTTGATGAAAAATAGGCTCTAATTGTGATTTGCGTACATTGCAGGGTGAGGAGCTTATATGATGCTTTCAAGAGGTTATTGGAATGATTGATGAGCAAAAACGATCCCTAGGAGTTGAGTGCGTGCAAGAAAAAGACGAAAATTGAAAGAAATCAAACCCCAGGCGCGCGAAGACCGCGCGAAGTCGCGCAATGTTCGCGCGTATTATAAGCCAAGACAGAAAGGCTCGCGAAAACCGCGCGAAAACCGTGCGAAGTCGTGCGGTGCCGTCCGGAAAAGAGCTAGTTAGGTGTAAACTTGGAAATCTGGAAAGAAACCTACTTAACATATATAAAGTCAAGCTCGCCCAAGGTCAAATCATCAAGGTTTTCATAATTTAGTGCAAGAAATCGAGAGGCAAGAGGCAAGGAGGAGTTTGGACTATGAAGTTCTTCTTTTCTTCGCTTAGTCTTTGCTATTTTGTGATGAAATTGAACCTAATTGTGATGCATACTAGTATGAGTAGCTAAAACCCATTGTTCTGGGGTTGTGATTAAGCCATGAATATTGTTGTTTGATATTAACTTAACCTTGATTATAATTCATTCAAATATGGTTGTTTCTTCAATTCTGTGTTCAATTGCTTAATTGTCTGGCCAACAGTTAGGTTCTATTTACTATCTATGCTATGCTTGGGAAAGCCGTGATTAGATTAGAGAAGAATTGAAGAGAGCATGATCTTAACCCTTAGGGGGAGCGGATTTGTTGTTAGGATAGGAATATACCTAATCACCGTGCTTAATTAAATATCGTAATCTTAATGCGTTCTTAATAGATTAATTCTATAGGAATATAGGCGTTAATCTATTGAGGATAGGTGAGTAGTACTTAGGGAGAAGGCTATGAGAGCACTTATCGATTAATTAGGAACCATGAGTGAATTATATGAAAAGGGAGAGTTAATTAGAACACAATACGATTGGTGAATCGATCACAACCCTGGAATACTTGTCTCTATTGAATACACAACAATCAACTCGTTACTTGATAATTTAGTTGTTACTTAGAATTATAGTTAGCATAATTAAACTCTTGAACCTGAATTTAGCTTGACGGAATAATAATATTGGTGTGTTAGTGAGTAGTTGATATAAGTCTCTGTGGGTTCGACACTCGACTTATCATTTTATTACTTGTACGACCACGTATACTTGCGTCTGCGTTTGGGAGCAACAAAAGACATAGGCAACATCAACGTCAATGATCCCGTATTGCACAAATATAAACTCCCATATTGCATCAATTGTTGGTTTAAATCTTGATGAAATACTATGTCTCCTTGCCGTAGAAAAAGTGCTCTAAAAACCGTATTTTTGGTGTATTTATACCCTATGGAAATGTCCAAACGGAACTACCATTTTAAAGTCGAAGTGGAAAAAGTCAGTCAACAAGAATGAACAGGCATCTCACGCCGCACCATGCGCTGCACTTGTGAGGATCTTCAGAGACATGTTTTCCAATAGGCAGGCTACACTTGCACTTTGATGTTTTTCTCAATTTTTAAAATTCAGACATGATCCTCGACCCTCGAACGTGATATCGATAATTTTTTTTTGGGTTTTTACTCATATTTCGAAACTCCAAATCATCCAATTTAGCTCTAAAATTACTTTTTTAGCTCGAAATCACCTCCTACAAAGCATAATACCTATAATAAATGTAGACCATCAGCTTTTAAGCTCAAAGACGAATAAAGTGATGTATTTAGAGTGCAAAATATAGGTAAAACAGACTAAGCACACTATCATAACAGTCCAGTCTCAAGACTCAACTCAAAAGCACCAAATATTTTTTCAAAACCCGCTCACTTACTATAACAAAGAGGCCAAAAGCCTTAACTTTCCTTCGCAAGCTAGTCATGTAGCCTTCACACGAACTATCGAGAGTAGTTCCACACACAATAAAGTTAAAGAACAATTAGGAATTCAATAATAGAAAGAATTCACTCACTCTCAGAAATAAAATTTATTTGCCATAGAAGACGTACCATAGGCTTGCCCATAGTGCAACACTCTACTAAACTGAGCACATTCAATCAAGGATCAAGTATGACTTAATATGATCGTAATATCGGCTGCGGGACGGGTATGATACATTTGGAGATAGTGACTACACATCCTTGAGCACTTTAATATATTTATCGTTTCACAATTTAAACCTCACACTTGTGTTGAAACATACTCCAACCTTCACAAAATAATAGCACAATACTCCCACTTTCTTTAAGCACGAACAAGATGAGAACTACCACTAACAAGGAATCAATTTTTTTCTTTTTTGTACATACACAAACTCTTTTTTCTTTCTTTTCTAACTTCTGATGTTTCTTTTTCTCCTTTTTTCAAGCAATTTTCCAATTCCCTACAAGTGGCCCTTTCAATTGTTTTTCAAATAATGCACCTTTCTTTCAATTTCTCGGTTCCACTCGAAAACCCAACCTTACCTCAACTTAATGAGCTCATAACATTTTTAGGTGCTCAAGAGATGTAAAATGTTCGAAAATATTCAATTCAATCAAAAGGATCAAGCTCATAATGCGGTCGCCAAAGAAATATGATTACATGCTCAAAGGGGATAACTAGGATGCATATTGATTGGTGAGAAATTAAGCATATATCTGGCTCAATAAAAAACAATTCCTCTATCACTTTCTAAACTGAACAAGACTGATATTTTGCTTTGCAAATCTAGACATTAAATGACATGCACAAAAAATAAATAAACCACCTCACTCACACGTTGGCACACAACTCACTCAGGACTGGATTTCTCCCGACTAGTCAAAGCAGTTAAGCATAATCAAAATCAAACATTTTAAGACACTTATACACAAGTTAAGAAATGAGCCTAAGCGTCACAACTAAGTCAGTCACTCTTCTCAAGGCATAACAAAGTCAAAAAAAGTTATTTTCACTTAGCACTACGACACAACATCTCTTTGTTCCAATAAAAAGAAAACTAACTATACCTGGTTTACGTGAAAATCCTTATAAAAGAACCGCAATACAAAGAAAAATAAGGGAAAATTATTACACTATCTGAAAAAAAAAAAAAAAACAAAAGACATAGTTTTTGGATTTTCAAATGTTTTTGATTTTTTTAAATTTTTTCTTTCTATCTTTCTTTCGACTTTAAACCCCTCAAAGTCATGGAAATATATCATTGGGTAAGTCTAAACTAAATAATTACTAACTATTATAGGCCAAATTATCAAAGAAAGCAAGAAATAAATCAAACAACACCAAGTAGTAATGACAACACAAAACAAGTACAATAAAAAAGGAGCACCTCACCCCATACTTAAGAAAACCATTGTCCCCAATGCAAAGTAGCAGAAACAAGGGTTAAAAGATGACTCGCAGAGGCCTTAGGCCTAATCATCAGCACCTTCGAAGGTACGAAAGTACTCCTCATCATATGACGAGATGGAGTTTATATCCTCATCTGGTGGCAGCCTAACACCCTCAGACAGACCCAACTATTGTTGTGTAATAACAAAAAGGGGATGGTCCTGTTGCAGCTCAGCCAAGTCAACCTTCCCTCTCTCAGCGCAAATTCACATATCATCAAACATCATATGTAATGTCTCCTCAACATAAATCATCCTCTCGTCCATAGTAGCAGTAACAACAACAACAGAAGGAGGGTCAATCACCAAAGTCACATTAAATGCCTTAATAGTCCGGGGGAGTGGAATCATCCGATCATAGTGATACTCCTCCTCCACGTGATGCATCCTCAGCAATTAAGTGATCATACTCGAGTAAAATAGTATTCGGGCCCCATAAGGCCGCACCTTAGCCATTTTCTCCAACATAATCTTCTAGAGATCAAACTCTATCCGAGTCAAGAAATCATGAATCAAACACACTTCACCCTCGGCACATCCGTCTCACTCGTAGTAGAAGTAAAAGAAATTTGGTCTGATGTTTAAATGAACCCTTCCTCATGTCCTTGTGACTTTCATTGAAGTCCCTCGACCAAGTAGCCAGATCATTTGCCCAACATAGACGGCAAGTGATATCTTGGTAGTCGGGTCTACGAATAAACATTTGAAATAGCATATGGGAGTACTATGTGAAATTCCATGACCCGATTGATCACCTTTGAGGAAAAAATGGAATCATATTGCCTCAAACCTATACCTTATACACAGCATCTAAATTCGCCTCAAGCTTCCAGTTGGCATAAAACTCCTTTATCATATTCACGTTCACAGCATCACCGGGATAGAACAAGTTTTGCAAACCCAGGGCCCGAATATTTTGACGGGACAGCTTCCCTTCATTAATGGCCACTTCGAGATTCGAGTTCACTGCAAGAATATAGGTCCTGTACCACTATATAGCATTCACTGACACAGCTCTAATGCTAAGCCTATACTCTGGGACCACGTCGGCATCTGGATCAATCTGCTCCATCTCCTTGTCTACATTGGCAATGAGTTCTAACTGCCTACCTGCTCTGACTTCTAGAAGCAACTTCTTAGTACCCGGTGTTAGCATGCTTGTTTGCACGATGAGACACTGTACATGCACAAGACGAACATTGTTAGTATCACGACCCAAGATCCGCCTACTCTTGATGGCACCTAACTCGACCCACTAGGTAATCCAAATAAAGTTAACAGAATTCTACTGGAATTAATATGAAGCCAATAAGTGAAATAACTAAAAATTTTACAACTTCCCAAGAACTGGTTGTAATGACCCGACCATTCGTTTTGAGATCTAGCATATTTTTTAGTGGTTCAAAGCATTGAGTAGTTTCACTTCATCTTTTATGACATGAACACATAGTCGGAATTGAATGTTGGGAAGTTTAGAGTTGATTAGAAAGGAGAATTCTCAAATCGGAAGCTTTAAGTTGGAAGAGTTGACCAAGGTTTGACTTTTGAGTAAACGACCTCCGAATCAGGATTTGAATGTTCCAATAGGTCTATATGATGATTTTCACTTGGGCGCAGGTTAGGATCAGGTTTTGGGAGGACCGGGAGAATTTCGGAGCTTATTGTGAAAAGTTGGCATTTTGAAGGTTATAGAATTTCCTAAGTTTGATTTGTAGTGGACTTTGATGTAAATGATGTCTGTTTGGGATTTCGAGCCTCAGAATAGGTTTGTATTATGATTTGTGACTTGTGTGTAAGGTTTGAAGTCATTCCGGAATGTATAGATATGATTTGGACGCGTTCGTCAAAGTTTGAATGTTGAAAGTTGAAATAAGGATTTTGATCGTCAATTCATGATTTTGATGTTATTTGTGGCGTTTTGAGCCTTTGGATAAGTTTGGATAAAGTTTTGAGACTTGTCGGTGTGATTGGACGGGGTCTCGGGGGCCATAGGTGTGTTTCTGCATGACCTCGACAAATTCTCCTTGTTTTATCATTGTTGGTTTCTGGTGTTCCTGGTAAGTGTCATGATTGCGGGTAAAGGGATGTGATCGTGATCGCGAAGGGTAAATGGAGCTGGGGAGGAATTTGTGCATCGCTAACATGGTAGAGGCATCATGAACGCAGAAAAGGAACTGGTGTAACCTACGCGAACGCGGCTAGGTGTTGCGAATGCGAAGAAGGATAGGGAGTTGTGGCCTAGTAGGCATTAAGCCTTCGCGAACGTGGCACGTGGCCCGCGAACGCGAAGAGAAAAGATCAGAAGGCTTCGCAAACGTGACTTAGAGGTCGCAAACACGTAGAGTAATTTTGTGTAGTAGTATTTCTGGCCTTTGTGATAGCAAAAGTGCTTCTGTGATCGCGAAAAGGAAAATCCTGGGCAGACTTCAATTTATTTTGGGTTTTGGCTCATTTCTTCCACTATTCACATAGTTTGGGTGACTTTTGGAGCTCTTCAAGCGTATATTTTCGTCATCGATGGCAAAGTAAGTAATTCCCGAAGTTAATTACATAGATTCCACAAGGATTTAAATATGGAAATTGGTAGAATTTGTGAGATTTGAAAGAAAATCTAGAATTTGGTATTTTTGGATTTTGACCACAAAATTGTACATGGAATTGGAAATAAATTATATATTTGAGTTTGTGGTGTTATGGGTAACGATTAACTTTAAAACCTTTCGGAATCCGGGCACATGGGCACGAGGGTTTACTTTGTTGGTTTTTTGAGCGGAGTTGGAAATTATTATAAATTAAGTAATTATGAGTGTTGGAGTATATTTTCATTGGTTTGCATGTTATTTTACTAGCTTCAGGTCGACGTGCATTGGTTTGAGGTGTTAGAGAGGCGTTGGAGCCGATTATGGAACTTCGGAACGAGGTAAGTCTCATGTCTAACCTTGTGAGGGGGAAACTACCCCCTAGGTGATGTATTTGATATGTGCTACTTGTTGCGGGGGCTAAGTACGTATGAGGTAACGAGAGTCCGTACATAGCTAGATTCATGTTTATGCCCGGATAGACACGGGACTTTACCATGCAACAAATTGTATTACTTGAATTAAATCGTTAGTTTGATTATTTGAAGTCTATAAGTGAAAGCTTATAGAGATTATGCCAAATGGAATCTCAATTCCTTGAGTTATTTGGCAGGATAATAGATTGATGGTAAATATCATGTTTACGTTACGTCTCTGACCTCGTATAGTAAATACGTGATTCGTATGTCGATAAGTTTCCTCTTCTTGGGGATCGGGCCGAACGCCTCGATATTATATATATGAGATGAATGCATGGATCGGCCCTTACGACCTCAGCAGTGTATGTGCACGACTATATTGTTCGAGCCGAACGATATCGCCATAATTCGCGCGCGAATCGCTAGGAGTCCGAACATTCGCGAGATTCACCCTTCAATTGGGACTTGGAAATTATGCAATATTTCTTCATGACTTGAGATCGCTATTTACTTGACGATTCTCATTTGTTGAGATGGCACGTGGAAAATTCAAAATTGATATTTTGTTATAGGCTCACGTTAATTGATGTTTCTTATTCCACTTATACTGTTGTAATTCATGTCTGCTTATAATTCTTGTATTTTATTTATTGGTCCACTGTAAGTGTCGACGTCCTCCCCTCGTCACTACTTATCGGGGGTTAGTCTAGATACTTACTGGGTACGCGTTGATATACATACACATGCTAAATTCTGCACTTATTGTGCAAGTATATTTGTTAAAGTCATTTGGGCAGAAGGGCGCAGCTGCAAAGGGGACTTTAAGGTGAGCCGAATCCCATAATACGACCCACGGCACACGAAGTCACCATTGTGTTAATGCATGTTATCCTGTGTATTGTACATTTCTATACAGATGTTGTATTATTATTGTACTTCCTAGTAGATGTTCATGTACTTGTGACACCAGGTATTAGGATATTTTTGATGATTTTTACGGATTTGCATAACATTGTCACCTTTTACTTCTAAATCTTACTAATTATGTGTGTACCCATGATTTTAAATGTGCAGATTTCTTTATTTATTAAAATTTATGATTTTGCAAGTAATAACATAAATAATTAATTTGATAGTTCACCATTGGCTTTCCTAACAACGACGTTGGGTGTCATCACGATATATAACGGGAATTGGGTCATGACACTGATTGTACAAGTCATGAGCGAGTATGATTTAGATTTACAAAACTTATATGATGAATAGATACAATATCTCTTTGAATTATATATAAACAGAACTCAAATCTAAAACTACCAAGGACAAATGGTAGCATGTCCAGACAACGGGTATATCTTCAATGCCAGCTCTCAATATGCACAGCAGCATCATCTCCAAGATCTACACGCAAGGTGCAGAAGTGTAGTATGAGTACGACTGACATGTACCCAATAAGTGTCTTGTCTAACTTTGTTGGAAGAATTTTCCTACTAATTGATATTGTTTGCTAAAAGCGGGGGTGATGCATATATGAGGTGACGAGCGTATATGCATGTTCGGGATTAATCATGATTGGGGGTAAATTATACGAATGTTTGTACCTTGTTAGAATGTGTGACCTTCTTGTTCATGTTTTACTTGATGTCTAGAATAATATGAATATGAAGTTTAATGCTAGAAATCATGATTTAGCTTATTATAACTTGACTAAAATTTGACAAAATTTTTTTTTTTAAAAATTGATTCTGTCGTATGGCGGCAGTGACCTATGTAGATGAACACCAAATTACAAAAATAAGAAAAGGTTGTGATCTTCCACTAGACCCGTGTTGTATAGAATGGACATTCCCCTTCTTCGGCAAAAACACACTATTAGAGATTTACTCATACTACTTACAACCTAGCTTTTATCTTTGCAAAATAATCTAAAATAAACTCTCGCCTATTTTTTTTTTAAAAAATTCCCTCCTAATTTAGGAGGATCTATAGTGGTTTCACATTTCATTTCCAGCGTGACTCAAATCCAGGACCTAACGGTCATGGGTGGAGGTGCTTTACCAACTGAGCAATTTGACAGACTTTTTGTGAAACTATTGGTGTGCTAAACTAGGTCATCACTATACTTAATCACAAATACATCGCTATGACTGCTGTTCTTGGAATAACTGGATTCTATACTTGAATTGAAAATCACTTTTGAGATTTGTTGAGATACTTGAACAATAATATTCTTGAGGTTCATTAAATTGTTATTGGCTTGAAAGCTGTGATTGATGTTCATTTGGAGTATTTGCTTAATCACTCTTCTTGATGTTATTCATGCTTCCTACCTTGCTTGTTAGTGATATACATATGCTTGTTGAGGAAGAGCGTAAAGAAGGGTGATGTCGTGCCATTGCATATACATTATCATGTGAGGAAGAATGTAAATCACAAAGGGTGATGTCGTACCATTTCATATATATATATATATATATATATATATATATATCAAGGGTAAATTGTGAAGGGTGATGTGGTGCCATTTCGTTTACATTGTCATGTGAGGACGAGAGTAAAAGTACGAAGGGTAATGCCGTGCCATTATTTTTATATTATCATGTGTTCATGGCACAGAGGGTGTTTCCGTGTAGGTGAGGACAAGACACATGCATTATATTGTGATGCCTTTTCCTTGTGTATGCATTCATGCCTTTATCTTGAGCTGTTAGTGTTGCACCTATATTTTCTATATGACTTGTAGTTGTTGTTCTGTCTTTGTCCTCTACATCAATTATTGTTGTATTATCCATGCCTTCTATTTGTTAACTTGTAAATATCATGCTTTCTTTCTTGTTTGTTATATCTACATATATGCCATTTCTCAATTTTGCACTTTTCGTATAAGCCTTCCATGTTAGTTATCCATGCATTCTATTTTTTTAGCTTATAAAGATCATGCATTTCTTTATGTTTGTTTTATCTACATCTAAGCCTTCTACCATGTTAGTTAGTAAAATTTATGTTCTTCTATCTTACTTTCTATCATTACTTCTATGCCTCCTACCTAGTCTGTTACCGTTGTCCATATGCACTGCCTTTTTGTTATTGTTACCTGTGTATACTCCCACTTTGTCATTACCATTATTGGTATTTCTTTTACTTGGTTGATACTGTTATACGTATGATCAGCGAGGAAGAGATAAATGCACAAAGAATGTTGTCGTGCCAATTGATTTGACATGCATTCATATATTTGGTGAGGATGAGTTAAATGCGTGAGGGGTGTTTCCGTGCCATTTGATTTGATATATTGAGTTCATTTCTCACACTATGAATGCTCTGGATTTACTACCGTGGTTTGATGGTCATCGCTTTAAGGAAAGGATTAGTTGTAATATTGAAAAATATTGACCGTAATTTCTTTTGGTAATCATTAAGTGCTTCGCATATTTGTTCTTGTGCTATTCTCTGTTATGTTTAGTATTGTTTCTATTGCTATTCTACTGCACATGTTATATCAGTGAGTATCTTAACTAAAAAGTCTCGTCACTAATTGACCGAGGCTAATAAAAATACGTACTTGGTATATGGGGTCGGTTGTACTCACACTACACTTCTGCACCTTGCGTGCAAATCTTGGAGCTGATGCTGCTGTCCATGGGGGGAGCTAGCGTTGAAGATGTATCCGTTGTCCGAACATGGCTACCATTTGTCCTTGGTAGTTTTAGATTTGAATTTTGTTTATGTATAATTCAAACAAAAACTATATCTATTCTTCATATCGGTTTGGTAAATCTAAATCGTAGTCGCTCGTGACTTGTACTACCAGTTCTTGGGAAGTTATATAAACTTCAGTTATTTCACTTATTGGCTTCATATTAATTCCAATAGAATTGTGTTGACTGTATTAGGCTTATCTAGCAGGTTGGATTACGCGCCATCACGACTAGGCGGATCTTGGATCGTGACAATTAGCCACAAAGCTTAGAATAAAATGTAAGGCCAAAGGGGTAACTTACCCGCACTTATGTCATTGGTATGTTCACAAGTAACAGTATACATCAGGGACTCAGACTATACTTCATTGCAATCAACTCACAAGTTGCCAATAAACCACCCAGCTACCTAAATACTAATACAACAATAACACAATGACTCCACTACATTTTTCTAACCACAAAACTAAGAAGCTATACCACCAACTACGATAAATAAAAATCAAGAAGCTATACTAATTGAATTCTAACAAAAAAGAGAAGTTAACTGCAAAAACTACACAAGTAAATAGTATAAATCGAACAACTCAATTAGCAACTAGTACCACAATAGCTTGAGGCGGGCAATCGATTAGCACTCGGGTCCAACACTTCACAATTGAAAAAATTAGAAATAACCGTCCACCCCACACTTCACATTTAACATCAACTTCATTACTAAGCACATATTTTTCACATCCTTGCTCAAAACTTTAACTTTGTGTCATTGAGGCATTTTATCAAACATGTTATAGCCACTATTTTCAACTTAAAATTTCAACTCAAATTGGGCATGAGCCACCACAAGTTCTTATAACCAAGACAAATCCACAACACCATATCCACAATCACCACACTACAATAACACAAAGTCTTCCAAATTACACAAAACTATAACGACCCGACCGGTAGTTTTGAGCATTTACACTCCGTTCGGTGGTTTGAGGGCATGAGTATATGTATTTTGACTTATGTGAATCGCTGGTTTTGATTTTCAGGTTATTCGGAATTGATTTGGAAGAATGATTCTCAACTAGAAAGCTTTAAATTGAAAAAGTTTGACCAAATTTTACTTTTTAGTATGTGACCTTGGATTGGAGTTTAGATGGTTCTATTAGCTCCGTTGGATGATTTTGGACTTAGGAGCGTGTCCGAATTTTGATTTGGAGGTCCGTAGTTAAATTTGGCTTGAAATGGTAAAAGTTGGATTTTTTAAAAGTTTGACTGGGTGTGGACTTTTTGATATCTCATTCGAATTGTGGTTTCGGGAATTGGAATAGCTTATATATTTCATTTGGGACATGTGTGAAAAAATTGGGTCCATTCAGGGTTGGTTTGCTATGTTTCGGCACGAGTTATGGAAGTTGAAAAGTTCAAAGTTCATTAAGTTTGAATTGAGGTGCGATTCATCGTTTCGATATTTTCATATGTGATTTGAGGCCTCAAGTAGGTCCTTATTATGTTATGGGACTTGTTGGTATATTCTGACGGGGTCCCGAGTGACTCAGGTGAGTTTCAGGCGAGGTTCGGATCATTTTCGTTTCATATTGCAAATCTAAAGACTGCTGGTTCTGGTGTTTCCGCATCTGCGGAAGAAGGGACATAGATGCGAGTCCGCAGATGTAGACAGTTGGTCGCAGAAGTGAAGGAAGGCTTGGCTGGAATAGATCACAGAAGAGGAAATTGGGGCGCATCTGCGGCCTCGCAGAAGCAAAGGTCTTGGGCGCAGAAGCTAGATTGAGCGCGGAAGTGTATTTGGCTTCGCACCTGTGGTTGCGTAGAAGTGTATGGAGATCCGCAGGTGCGAGGAGTCAGCTGGCTAGTGAAGTCCACAGAAGCGGAGCCCATGTCACAGAAGCGGCTCATGTGTCCGCAAACGCGGAAATGTTGGGCAGAATGCTATCAATCGAGGTTTTGTTTCTTT
This sequence comes from Nicotiana attenuata, assembly GCF_001879085.1. Classification (NCBI taxonomy): domain Eukaryota; kingdom Viridiplantae; phylum Streptophyta; class Magnoliopsida; order Solanales; family Solanaceae; genus Nicotiana; species Nicotiana attenuata. Next base: position 74,646 of record NW_017674403.1, read on the forward strand.
TATCATATTTTAATATGTAAGACTCGGATTGAGGCAATATTTGGAGCAATTTTCATCACAAGGATTAGGGTAAGTGTTCTACACTTGGTTTTGATTTTAGTTCATGAATTTATCTTCATTTTTGGCAATCGGTGGATGAAATTTTAAGAGAAATTAGGGGTATTTGCCTAAAGTTTCATAATGTGAATTTTTGAGTTTTAAACAACAATTTGGAGTCAGATTTGAGTGAAACTAGTATGGTTGGACTCATAATTGAATGGTTGTTAGATTTTATTAGATTTATCGAGTTACGAGGTGCGGGCCCGGGTTTTGACTTTTCGGCTTATTTTGGGCTTTTGATTAAAAATTCGACCTTTATCTACTGGTTTTGCTTCCTTTGGCATTATTTGATGTATTTGAGTTGCTTTTGGCTAGTTTCAAGCCGTTTGGAGGCTAGTACGCGTGGGATGGCATCTGTGTAGTATCATTTGGCTTGTTTGGTATTGGATTTGGCTTTTTCGAGGTAAGTGACACTTCTAAACTTGGTGCTGAGGGTATGAAACCCCGAATTACGCGTTATGTCTTTGGTGTTAAGGTGACGCACATGTTAGGTGACAGGCGTATGGGCGTGCACCGTGTGAATTGTGACTCCGTTATTTCTGTGGTATTGTGTAGTTACCTGATCTTACCTGTAACCATTAAATATCTACGTACTTGAGCTATTGAGCTGTGATCCATGTAAGAAACCATGTCTAGGATACATGCTTATCTTGTTGGACCCACTGAGATCATTTTTGTTGTTGAGTTATCTGCTTTCATTGCATTACATACTCTTTCATACGCATTCATATGCATATCATATCTCAGTCTCCGTTACCATTTATTGATACATCACATCATTATTTTTGGGCTGATTTTTCATGACTTTGAGAGCTAGAGAGACTGGAGAGTTGATGACTGAGTGAGGCCGAGGGCCTGATGATGAGGATGTTTATAATGGGATCGGTCTGCACGCCGTAGCATGTTTTATTGATTTATGCCATGATTGTCTTGTTATTACGCTTGGGCTAAAGTAGCCCCTCCGAAGTCTGTACACACCCCCAGTGAGCGCAGGTACCTACTGAGTGCGAGTGCCGAGTGATTGGAAGGATTGAGTGGCTGTGAGGACTGAGTGACTGTGAGCATTAAGTGGTTGTGAGGACTAAGTGACTCGGAGGACTGAGTGGATTGATACTCTATGAGTATGCATATGGTTTAATCACTAAGTCACATCATATTTGACATGAACACTTTACATACAGGCATAAAGATCAATAGTTCCTCATGCTGTACGGTATCACGTCATTCATGACTTCTCACACATATTGGTATATAGGCATAGAGATATATTTTTCTCATGCCATTTTAAAATGAAACATTTGACTGTTAAAAGCTTTTGGGAAAATTTAGTTTTCAAACTTACTCATATTTTTGGTGATTTCGATAAACGATTTGGGTTTTCACTGATATACTTGAAAAGCAAGCCTATTTTTCTGAAACTGAAGATGATCTGAGCATTTATCTCTGAGTTACTTCTTTTATTACTTTCATTATATTGTTGTGATTTGTTGTTGGCTATTGGTGTTGGACTCTGACCTTTATTCTAGCTCGTCACTACTTTCAACCTAAGGTTAGGTTTCTTACTTATTGAGTACATGGGGTCGGTTGTACTCATACTATATTTCTACACCTTGCGTGCAGATGTTGACTGTTGATGTTCCGGTGTTCGATGGGAGCTAGATTTGAAGATGTACCTGCGTTCCGGTGGTAGCCTTAGATTCATAAAAATCTGTTTATGTACATTTCTACCAGATGATGTATTTACTTCATACTAGCTTTTTTAAAATTAAACTCTTAGAAGCCCATGATTTGTACTACCAGTCCTTGGGGAATGTATAAGATTAGCTATTTTCTTTTATTTAATTTCCTTATTAATTTTATTAGAATTGGATAGTTGTTAGTTGGCTTACCTAGCTGGTTAGGTTAGGTGCCATCACGACTAGTTGAATTTTAGGTCGTGACAAAAACACACACTAATTTTCGGCCATAAAGGCACACCGACCCCAACTTCATCAATAAATTCTCCAATATCATAAATACATACCAAAAATCAATCACAAGCATAAAAGTTAAGTAAAATCTACCATAATAATTTCAGCTAAAGATAGAGCTATAAAATAAAACTACCTAGGGTTTGGAGAATTTGTACTAAAAATAACTAAGTATCACTATTAAGTATCAAGAGAAAGAGAAGATATGAGGGTGAAACTTGCCTTGAAGATAGAGGGAGATGGGAGGATTTGAAGTTGGAAGAAATTGGGGAGGAAGTGGGGAATTTTGGAGTGAGGTTGAGATAAAAAGAAGAGATAATAAGAGAATGGGGAAAAGAGGGGAAATGAGTCGTTTTGGTGAGGCCAGATAGGAGTCAGGGGTTTAATTCTTTTATTTAATAAAAAAATTCGGGCTGAAAAAATAACTACCGCGGCGCACGTGTATCGGTAGTGGAAAAGTTTAGAGAACATGTTTTAAGTCAGAGATGCCCGTTTGGCCTAGCGCGTTGTAGGGCGTGGCGCCCCACACAACACGCTAGGCTATTTTCTTTGAGTTTCGACTCTTTTTTGATATTTTGCATGTGGGTTGCTCCCCGCCTTCAAAAATACTAGTAGTCCTAATATATAATAAATTCAATTACTCTACAAAAGTAATAAAATGGTTAGAAGTAGTTTGGAGTTATAATCTTCAGCTTGACTCCGTAACTTTTGCTCATTTGATCAAAATGCTAGAGGATTGCTTGTTCCATCCTCCAACAAAGTACAGTTTTAACCTATGAACATTCACTTTAAAGCTCTTTGTCCTTTTCTCGTGTTGAATTTCAATTGTGCCATACGGAGAGACATGTTTCACCACGTATGGATCCGTCTATGTCGACTTGAATTTTCTGGGGAATAACCTAATTTTACTCTTTTAAAGTAAGATTTTATCCCCTTTATGAAACACTTTTGGCTTAGTCAACTGATCATGCCACTTGTTTGTCGTTTCTTAAAATTTCGCGCATTTTCATACGTGTTTTGTCTTAATTCCTCTAGCTCATTTATCTACAATAACATATATTCATCTGCAAGACTAAGATCAATATTAAGAAACTTAATTGTCCAATAAACTTTATGTTCTATCTCAATAGGTAGATGAAATGATTTTTCATACACTAACTTGAAAGGTAAAGTTCCCATGGTTATTTTTGAATGCAGTTCTATATACCCATAGTGCTTTACCCAACTTTAGAGACCAATCCTTATGATAAGCACTAATTTTCTTTTTAAGAATTTATTTAGGCTCACGGTTAGCCACTTTAACTTGTCCACTAGTTTAGGTATAGTACTAAATTCTTGTTTTATGATTTACCCCATGCTTAACCAACAATATGGAAAAACTCTTATTCTCAAAGTACGATCCATTATCACTGATAATCACTCGAGAGGTCCCAAAGAGGGTAAAAATATTCTTTCGTAAGAACTCACACACCATCCGAGCATCATTGGTCCTAGTAGGGATTACTTCGACCCATTTAGTGAGTAGTAAACGACTACTAGGATATACTCATAAGGATGGGATGATGGGAATGGCCCCATAAAGATAATGCTCCAAACATAAAAAATTTAAAATACCGGAATGGAGTTCAAAAGCATGTTGTCCCTCTTGCTAATGTTACTTGCCCATTGGCACTTATCACATGCAACAACATATGCTCATGCGTCATTGTACAAAGTTGGCCAATAGAAATCGGCTTCCATGACCTTTGCTGCAATAAGATTTCCATCATAATGTCCTCTAGCTTCACCATCATGGAAACACGACAAAATATGTGTCATTTCTCATTCAGATACATATTTATAACTCACGTCATCTGTACAAATTTAAACAAGAAGGGGTCACTCCAAAAATAAATTTTTACCGCAAGCTTCCTTCTTTAATCATGAGAGAGGTCACGAGGAAACTATCCAATAGCAAAAGGTTGGCTACATCCGCATACCATGACGGTCTTTTGGAGACCACGGCAGTGGAGAAAATTTACTCATCAGGGAACTCTTCCCTTATTTTCAATATCTCTATATGAGGTTACTCAAGTCGGGATAGATGATCTCTGACTTGATTTCAGTGCTCTTACTATTCCTTGATCTCGAGGTCAAGCTCTTGAAGAAACAAAACCGATCACATCAGACACGACTTAAACTCCTTCGTACTCAGCAAATATTTCAAAGCATAGTGATTAATATGGATTATCACCTTACTTCCCACTAGATATGATCTAAATTTATTAAAGCAAAGACCAAAACAAAAAACTCCTCTATAATAGATATTCACTTGAGCATCATTCAACGTACGACTTGCATAGTAGATAGGCCTAAACATTTTATCCTCCGTTTCTCCAAAAATGCTTCCATGGCTACATTACTAGCATCACACATTATCTCAAATGGTTGGCTCCAATCAAGTGTCACCATAATGGGAGCACTAATAAGTTTTTTCTTTATCAATTCGAATTCCCTTAGGTACTCCACAATGAACACAAACTTGACATATGTTGCTAGCAATGCAGTTAATCACTTGGTAATGCTGGAAAAGATTTTGATGAACCTCCTACAAAACTCAGCATGTCCTAAGAAACTCCTTATGCTTTTCGCGAAGGTCAGGGGTAGAAGTCTAACAATTATATCGACCTTCGCTCTATCAACTTCAATGCCATTCTCAGTCACTTAGTGGCCCAGAACAATTTCATCTTTTACTTTCATTGACACTTCTCCCAGTTAATAATCAGGTGAGTGGCTTCGCAATGTTTGAGCACAAGTTCCAGTTCTTTAAACAATTATCAAAATCATCACCAAATAGAGTGAAGTCATCCATGAATACCTCTAAGCACATCCCATTCGGATCTGAGAAGATAGATATCATGCAACTCCAAAAAGTGATCAGTGCACTACACAACCCAAAAGCATCCTTATGTAAGCAAAACTTTTTGTAGGACAATTAAAAGTAGTCTTCTCAACATCTTCAGGGGCAACAAGTATTTGATTGTAGCCTGAGTACCCATCCAAAAAATAGTAACAACCATGTCCAACCACCTTCACAAGCATCTAATCAATAAAGGAAAGTCGGAAGTGGTCTTTCCTTGTTGAATCATTCATCCTCCTATAGCCAATGCACATTTGGTCTTTCCCTGTTGAATCATTCAACCTCCAATAGCCAATGCACCTTCTCAACCCAGTGATTTTTCTTGTATCAACTCATTATTTTCGTTCTTCACCACTATCATGCATTATTTCATAGGTACAACTTGTATTAGGCTAATCCACTAGCTATCAGAGATAGGGAAAGTATCTCCCCCATCTAGCAAATTGATGATCTCTCTTTGTACTTCCTCCTCCAGATTTTTGTTCAACTTGCATTGGGGTTGCACCATTAGCTTGCTATTTTTTCCCAGTAAAATTTTGTGCATGGATATGACCGGACTAATTCATGAATATTTGCTATGGTCCAGCCAATGGTTTTTTGTATTTTCTCAGCATCTCATCGGCTTTTGTACATTTTCACATGTCAAGTAAGCAGAAATAATCACGGAAAAATTGTTAATCTCAAGAAAAGCGTACTTCAAGTGAGTAGGGGGATTTCAATTCCACACTAGGGTTAGATGCCCCTTCATGACTTCCTTCTCATCGATTACTTGATTCTCAGTCTCCATAGCTTTAGCCTCTTTATTGATTTTAGGATCTTCTTTCTCTACTATGCTAGACTGAGTTTTACACCTCTCTAGAGAGTCCCCTACAAGCTTATTAAACTTGTATTTTTCAGCTAACTCCCAAACAATATCAAGCTTGAAGTACGAGTAGGCAGACGCTTCATCACTAGGATATTTAATCATTCTCTTCATTTGAAAAATCATCTTCTTGTTACCCACTATGAGCATGAGCTACCCCTCATAGATATCATGAATTGCTCTGCCCGTCCATAGGATTGGCCTCCCTAGAATTAGAGGCACTTCTTTGTTCGCTTCCATGTCCTCTACAATAAAGTCTACAGGGAACACAAATTTGTCTACCCGTACCAGAGTATCTTCAATAATTCCCTCAGGTATGATGGTGGTCTGGTAAGCTAGTTGCAAGGACACTGGTATGGGTTTGATTACTCCAAGCTCACTTCAAGTTTCCTGTATACAGACAAAGATATTAGATTTATAGAAACACCAGAGTCACATAAAGCCTTGTTAAATTTCTTTCTCCCCAGAGATCATGGTATTGTCAAGCTTCCTATATTCCAAATTTTTGAGGAATTTTGTTTGGCAATATGCCACTGCAGTAGCCATTTAGCTTGACCACTGTTGTTTCATCTAACTTTCTCTTGCTAGAAAAGATCTCCTTCATGAATTCAGCATAAGCAGGCATCTAAGTGAGAACCTCTATGAAGGGAATGTTCACATGTTGTTGCTTGAGCATCTCCAAGAACCGCCCAAAGCACTTGTCTAATTTGTCTCTTTTCATCTTTTGAGAGAATGGTAGAGCCGACATGCCTCTACTCTCTTCAACTTCCTTTCGCACATTATTACTCTCGCCCTTTTATTCTCCATTCTTCTGCTCATCCATTGTTTTAGTCAGTTTGCTTAGCACCTCAGGTCTAGTTTTCACAATAGGATATGTTAGTGTTTTCCCACTTCTTAGAGACACATCCTTTTGAAGCCCTCTCAGATAACAAGCTAGCAATTTGGCCCACTTGTCTTTTCAAATTTTGAATAGTTGTACTATGAGTATCAAACCTCTAATCAGACTTGTTGATGAAAGCCTTCATGAGATCTTTTCATACTAGACTGATTGACTGTTGTGGCCGGTATTGTTGCCTCGACTGGTTCTGAAAAAAGGCCCTTGACCCTAGGGTATAGGATTATTCTATTTTCACGAGTTTAGACTCCCATTTGGTGAACTCCATGAGACACCCGGATGTCTTTGACCCATAGAATTGAAGTTGTTACCACCTTGGTAGTTTCCTCTATTATAGTTTCCTACAACATTAACTACATCATATGAAGCTTGACACTCATGATTAGGGTGTCTCATTCCATAATAATCACATGTTGCTTGCAGCTCACTCTGTATCTTAGCTAAGGTCAACTTCCTTATTTCTCTGGCCATGGTGTTTACCTAAGCTTGCACTGATGTGTTAGAGTCCACTTGGTGAATCCCAATTGATTTTCTTCTGTTGTTAATCTAAGCAGGCATTGGTTAGCATCTTTTGATAATTCATCAAAAATCAGTACAATCTCCTCCATGATTTTCTTTATTAATGGAACTCCGACTGCATTGCTCAGAGTTCTTTGTGATGATGGAATCTGTCCATCCCAAGAATCTTGGAGTTGCATCCATAAGTCAATCACGTTGTGAAAACATCTTCTCACTATATCCTTGAATCTTTCCCATGCTTTGAATACTATTTTAGTGTCCTTATAGCATAAATTATAGATCTCCCTTATGAATTTTCCTCTTTTTGCAGATGAAAAGTACATGCCTAGAAACTTTTTCGTCAAATTTTCTCATGTCCTAAATGACCCAGTTGGTAAACTTCGCAGTCAGTACTTTGTGTTATCCTTCAATGGAAAGGGAAATGCCCTTAAATATACTACATTTTTTGACACTTCATTGTACTAGAAGGTCTTTATGATTTTCTCAAAATCCATCAAGTTAGTGTTTAGATATTCATTCACATTGCCTCTGAAGACACAATTGTTTTGGATAATTTGAAGCAAGTCTTGCTTCAATTCAAAATTGTTTTCTACTATGAGTGGAGGTCTGATATTAGACATTCCTTGATTGTAAACTGGTTAGGCATAATCTCCCTAAGATCTACCAGCAAATTTTCAAATGCATCTTTAAGCAAATGTCAATTTAGGTTGAATCTTCGTCCACATTCCCCGTCAGTTGTTTCATAAGCTCTCAGAGCTGCTTCAGCAGCTGCTCATACGAATGCTTCTTATTGTTAGGCTACTTTCCTTGCAGCCAAATCAATTCCATCATCACTATTTTTAGCCATGTGTTCTTAGGTTGAAGATTGCCCTGAGAAATTCCCGGCGAGTTTTCTCTCTTTTCTCAGTTGTTACAGGCGTTTTTCCAACTCTGGTTTGTGTGGTATCACTCCTTTTGAATAAGATCGAGTCATACACTAGAGAAGTTGAACATGTTACCTGCACACAAGAAAGAAGACGTGAATACAAGAAAATAAAATTAGTTCCTGAATAAACACAAAAAACTATTTTGAACACTATTGATTACCAATCCCTAGCAACGTCACCAAAATTTGACGAGCGCAAAATACAACAAAAAAGTTAATGCTCTCCAGTTAAAGATAGTATAGTAAAATATCGCCTTCGCAAGAATTGAATTTAGATAATATTCTAGTAATTTATGATTGAATGTTATCTAGGATGATTAATACTTAAATTGGCTTATTTATGACTACAATTAACTACTTGAATAAAGATTGCAACTAATTAGACTTGAACATAGAGAGTGAGAGTTAAATTAAAACGGATGATAAGCAGTATTCAAAATAAGGGTCGCGACAAGATATGTGTAAGATAGCTATTCGGGATCTCTCTGATTGACTTCACTTCTAATGTTCTAAAGATTCTCACGATTCACTCGAAAACTAGCTTAACGGAAGGTTAATATTCCTATCTCGATTAAATCTGAAGTCTACAAAATGAACCAATAAGAAGCACTCTGAAGATATGTAAGAACACGTTAATGGACTAGTCTTTAGCAAAATGTTTCTCGAATATTCTCCTAACTTGGTTTAATCAATAATCCAAGAAGATAAGTTTCTTTCTTTGAAGAATCACTAAAATCAAACCAAATAATGCAAAGATAATAACCATAATATTCCGCTTTCGATTAAATAAACCGGCGAATAAAGTTACAAACAATTCAAGCTCCATACACGTATTCACAAAATTGAACCAGTGTTAAATCTAAAAATAATGAAAATACCATATCCGTCAAACCCTAGAATAAACTACTCCAATGGAAAAATTCATCTCAAAAAGGTTCAACGACATAAGTAGCATCAACATTAATGATTCGACACAAATTCTCGTATTGCACTAGTTGTTGGTTGAAATCTTGATGAAATCCTGTGCCTCCTTGCGTTAGTTGCTCCTTAAATCCTTCGTAGGTTAAAAGTGCTTTAAAATCTTATTTTTGATGTATTTATACCCTGTAAAAATGGTTCTGGATGGAACTACCCTTTCTAAGCTGAAGTGGCAAAATCAGCTAATAAGAATGCACAGGCGCGGCACGCCTCGCGGAACATGTGAAGATCTTCACAGAACTATTTTCTGAATGACATGCCACACTTGCACTGTCGTGCCAGACCCCACACGATATGGTAGTACAATTTTTTAGAGTTGGAGTTTTTCTTAATTTGTAACATCTAGACTTGGACCTCGACCCCCAACGCAATCCCGATTTAAGTTTTTGGGATTTTCGTAGATTCAAACCTCCAAATAATCAAATTTAGCGCTAGAATCGCTTCTTAATGTTGAATTGCCTCCTACAAATAATAATACTACACATAATAAGTGCAAATCATCATTATTTAAGCTCAAACACGAATAGCGTGCAATAATTAGAGTATAAAATATAGCTAAAATACGGGTTCCTAACTTACCATTAGCCATATACCTCGAGAAGTGAGTCATCCTAGCCATGTCTGCCCATTACGTACTACACCACATCAAGAAACATGAAAAATAGGCGGGGCTTGGAGGGAGGGCCCGCGTGGGTTGACTCTTAATTGGAAGCCTAAGTTGGAAAAGTTGACCGGAAGTTGACTTACGTGTATACGACCTCGGATTTAAATTTTGATGGCGCGGTTAGCTTTGTCAGGTGATTTTGGACTCAACAGCACGTCTGGAATGTGATTCGGGGGTCCGTGGTGTAGACATGTAATTTTTGACCCTCCCCAAGATTTTACACATTTTAGCGTAAATATTTAGTTTAGGTTTAATATCTCTATTTTAAATAGTTTTGATTCTTTTACTTTATTTTTATCAAAAAAAAAAAATTACAAAAAAATATATTTTCATCTTTAGGCTAAAGTCAATTAGTATTTTTATATTTATAGTATTATAAAATTGGAAAATACAAAAATTAGTTTCACTTTTAGTATTTAGTTTTATATTAGTTTACTTTAATTTAGAGTGAGTTTTACATTTTATAGATACATTGTGCTACTTGGTCTTCTAGCCTAGATTCAAACCCAAAAGACATGGTAACCCAATTTCCTAAATTCAAGTCCAATTACCCTTAGCCCATAGATCCAATCCCAATACCCATTAGGGGTGTGCATTCGATTTATCGATTCGATTTTGACCCTTATCGATAATTACTTATCGATTATCGATTTGTACATATGCTTATCATTATCGTTTCGATAAGGTTTCGTTATTTTTCGTATTTCGTATTTATACGAATTTTAGGGGCTTATCGATTTCGGTTATCGAACTTTCGAATTGTACATACCTAAGAAACTTTGCGAGGAGTTCCACGGAAGTATATCGGCCTATAAACGCGCCTAACTAATATGGACAAAAAGAAGCTAAAATAAGACCAACACCATTTATAATATAAAAATTGTGTCAACAAGCACATGCAACAAAACTAAAGTAAGGGATCAAATGTATGCCACCAACACTCCAACAGTACAAAAAAAACAAAATAAAACAAAACATATCATCACGGCTAATTATGTTTTCCATTAATTTGAACTTCATTCCCTTGATCTTTAAATATGATCATTCCTTAAATGTGGTAGAGGAAATAAAGGGTAAGGGACTTAGGGTAAAGGAAAGGGTATAGATTAGGGAAAATAATATTGTATTGCCGCTTTCAAAATAGTAGGGGAATATATATACATTTTGTATGTTATATTAATCTACACAAATAGGTAATTACTCATTTAACAAGTGTCTACAGTTTAGGGGTGTGCATTCGATTTATCGATTCGATTTTGACCCTTATCGATAATTACTTATCGATTATCGATTTGTACATATGCTTATCGTTATCGTTTCAATAAGGTTTCGATTTTTTCGATTTCGATTTCGATAACAAATAATCGATCCGATTTATCGATAAACCGATTCGAATGCACACCCCTAATACCCATAAAACCCTAACACTTTAAAAGGACCCTTCTTCTACACCTAGACCTAGACTACTCCCTAGAGCAGCGGCACCCGATTCAACTACACCGAAGGAGTAAGCAAAAAAAGAGCGAGAACACACTTTGTTTTCTTTTAAGTTTCTCTCAGATTTAAGCAATCCCCACAAATAAAATGCCACTCATTTCTTTAATCTCACTCTCCGCACCACTTTTTACTTCATTCTAAAGATACCCATTTGAAAAAGATTTGATTCTTTGATGGTATTATAAGAAAAAAATTTGATTTTTGATTTGAAATTGGACCCAAGAATGTCTGCATCGACTGTATCATCATGGTCAATAGCTGCATGCATGTTAGCTGCTTGTGAAAATGAGCAAAGAAGAAGATTGCTAGACTAAAAAAGAAAAAAAAAAACAAAAAACGAAAATCACGACTCCAAGCATTTTCGGACCCTCAGCCAAAGACTCAAAGGGAATTTGTCTCGTTATCTGCACCCACCAAGACGGAGGGAACAATTGGTGCAATTGATGTTTGAAACATTTAACATCTCGGGGTTTTATGCCTCTGAGCAGGCAGTATTGTCTTTTTATGTTGTTGGACGCCTATCTGGCTGCACCGTTGATGTTGGTCATGGGAAAATTGCCCAAGAGCTTGAATATTCTTGACTTGGTTGTTCCTTTTGTCGTGGCTTAGACGCGGTCGAGCAAAGTCTTATTCGAGGTTCCGGTTCGTAATTTCGGTATTTCGGTCCAAAGATTGTTGCTTTGTTTAGCCCGGTTGATTTGCAATTTTCAGCTTTGGTGTATCAATAAAAGGTCCATTTCTTAATTTTTATTCTCGTTTCATTTTGTTATGATAGTTTGGTGCGCGTGTTGGTTGATTTGTGATTCTACGTTGTTTGAGTAGCATGTCTTAGTTTTTGTTTAAATTGTTTTAATTAGTTTTTATTTCGATTGTGATGTACGTAGTCTTGGGTTCTTGAATAAATGCTTTTAATTGGGTAGATGGAAAAATTGAAGTTGTTTCTTTCTTGGCAAATAATAAGAATGGGCCATAAGGTGAGTCTTGGACCATAAGGAATCTGGCCATGTAATAGATCATGTTAACTAGCCTATTTGCCCCCCCAATAATATCATGTTCATAAATTTGGCCTTACAACAATCTCGAACATAGGAAATGACATTTGAATATTCGTAGGAAATGCTTTAGGCGAGGTTTAATCTATCATCGTGATTGTGTACACGTTCGCGTGACATAATTACGATTCCAAAAATAAATCGAGGTATGCATTCCCGCAACTTCGGCCAAACTTTCTTAATAATAACAAAGCGTTATTAATTGTGGACATGTTCGCTTGACATGATTTTTGACGTGCCAAACAAATGGGTACACGTCCGCGTGACCTGTTTTAAATTTCATAACTAAAAAGGCGAATGCACATAGGTTCTAAAATCAGTAATTAAACAATTTTAATGTGCAAACTATGATCAAAGCGGCCGTGTTAGAACCACGGAACTCGGGAGTGCCTAACACCTTCTCCCTGGTTAACATAATTTCTTACCCGAATTTCTGCGTTTCGCGGACATTAAAGCAGAGTCAAATCTCCTCGATTCGGGATTCTAAACCGGTGACTTGGGACACCATAAACTATCCCAAGTGGCGACTCTGATCTTAAATAATAATCCCGTTTTGATTGTCACTTAAATTGGAAAAACTCCCTTATACCCCTTTCCGGGGGTGGTAAAAAGGAGGTACGACAGCTCTGGCGACTCTGCTGGGGATAAGAACCCAGAACTTCTAGTTCAGGGTTCAAGAATTCGAGCTTGTTATTGTGATTTTTACTTGGCTTTATTTATTGTTAATATTACTGTATTGTGTGAACCTAATGTGCTAATTGCTGTTTATTTGCCATTTATTATTGCTTGAATTTTAATGCCTTCTTACGCCACCCTTCTGAGTATTCTAAAATTTGTTGCACACGTACGGGTGACCCACTTTCTGTTAGAAGTCATACCAATTAGAACGGGGCATGAGTGTCATACCTCCTTTTTTCTTACTACACCCCGTAAAGGGTATAATAAAGGGAGTTTTTCCAATTATAGGACAATCGAAACGGGATTCGTCTATTAAGAGATTCAGAGTCGCCACTTGGGAGATTTATGGTGTCCCAAGTCACCGGTTTGAATCCCGAATCGAGGAAAGGGTTTGACTCTATTTAACAGTCGCGAACCAGAAATCCGGGTAAGGAATTCTGTTAACCCGGGAGAAGGGGTTAGGCACTCCCGAGTTCCGTGGTTCTAGCACGGTCGCTCAATTGCTATATTTGGCTAAAATTTGATTTTTAATACATGTTATCCTATTGTGCAATATTTAAAATTACTTACCGCTTTTAATTAAATTTTTAAGAAATTGAATGTCGTTTAAATTTGGATCACGTCACATGAAATGCACCCGGATCCTCGACACATTTTATTCAATGTTTTGGGATTTGGATTTGGGTCGCATGAAATCCACACCCGAATTTAGGAAGGTAACATTATTAAAGAACGCGCCTAAAGCGACTAACGTGTTATTAACTATGCGGGGGGCCATGAAAATTTGCTAAATGGCACGTCCCGAATTCTAAGTATTTTAATAAAGTAACTAAAGAGGGCCCCGCGGTTTGTGATTTTATTTGGCGCGGCGCACCTCTATTTGTTTTAAAAGGACATCCTAAAGACGAACTAATATTATCTATAAGAATTGTCTCTAAAACAAAATCTTAATTTGTTAACAGTACGAATTAACTAATATTATGATATTCAAGGAAATTCGGGCCCCAAGCTCAAGTCCGAACTCGAACAAGGCGATCTTTATTACTGAAGAAACCCTTAGCTCGAGTCCGCTACTTAACTTGAAAGGCCCAAAGTCTACCATTTAATTATTAACGGATCAATTATTAGTTCAAACCTGGGCCCAAAATGGATCCAGTCCACATGAGAGGCACGTGAGAGCCAAGGGCTTTGAAAAGCTAAAAAAACAGGCCTGCCTTAACACGCTGAGCCAGAATTGAAATTGGGCTCAAGGCAGGCCCAAATCGAGCGAAGCCTTCCCAGGTGTGAGAGGGGAAGACTTTGGCGACTGAAATTAAGCAACACTAGAGGAAAGTTCTCTTACTGGAAATGTATGAACAAGCTGAACTAGAAAAATCTGCAGATTTTCCAAACTCGAATTGAAACATTCATGCTAACATTTCAGCTCTTAAACCTAAACTAACGCAAACACGAAGCAACCCTGATATTGGAAAATCAGTGTTTACATTTACCCAATCCATTTAGCCACAAATCGATTTAAACATGATACAGGAAAGCGAGATTGAACTAAACTTTTTACTTCTAATCCTCAACGGATTAACGAGAACTGATTATCTACAATTCCATTTCCATTTTAGCATGCATCAATCGAACCTCCTTACAAAAATACAATGTAAACCAAACACATGAGCTGCTGGGCTCAAAGCACAAGCCCGGATGGCTGATAAGCCAATCCCTTTGCATACCAACTTGCTTAAGCTCAACTAGACAAATATTCACTTGTTAACCATGTTTGTTATATGAACACTTACATTTTAAATCAAACTGTACTTAAACAAAAATTCCTAAGCATGCTCTTCAACGTTGAAACTAAATCTTATACTCGATCCCAAACATAGCCTCATAATATGCATGTAAAAGCTTAGGCTACACCTATTATTACAAATCTACTACATAACTTGAAACAATAAAAGGATAGAGAAAAAAACTACATCAAATAAGCTTGCATTCCATTGAATTTCACTTAGATTACATATCCAATATCCTGCAAATGTCCAAAGGCTATAGAGATACCTGGAGAACAAAACGATAGAAGAAATGAGGACAACAGCGGTGAGGAGCAGCAGCAGTCAATAGCAAGACAATCAATAGAGCAACAACTTAGATCAATTAAACCAGATTCATTGTTGAAATCAAGCTCCAAATATCAAACTTAACTTCGAACCAGAACAGGAATCCAAGCTAGACTATCTTGAAACCCCAAATAACTCGCAAATAAACCCAGGAATTAACAGAAATTGAACTGGGATGCAGAACCAATGAAACAGTAAAATTGATGTATTTATTTTTTGTATATTTGCTTTCTAACTATGGTGTGCTCTCAATTCTCCAAAACTGATTTTTTTCTCTCAAAAAAAAAATGTCCAGCCCCCTCTAAAGAGTGACGCAGGGGTCCATATATAGGCAGCCCCATCCCAAATAAGCATTTCCCATTCTGTCCTTCTCCCACCCAATTACTTTTACTCTTTTAACCCCCTAGAGGAATCTAAAAATCTTATCCCTAACAAACTCACATTCTTCCATCTTCTAGAAGCTCCCATCCTAACAGAATTGATTCTTTCTTAATAAGAAAAAGCTGAATTACCCTTTTCCCAATTAAATATTACTGTCCTTGACCTTGTCCTTAGGACCTTTATGGTTTTTGGAATTACAATTGACCCCCTACGAATCCCTAAAGACTGAAAAACAGAACCAACAAAACAGGAGAACACCTATTCGGATCAAAAATGGAATTCTTCAATGAAACACCACAAACTGATGACAATTAACACAACATTATACACACAGTGTTCCCAGTATTACTTACACTTGCATGCAAACGGAAACCTAATTAGATACTTAGACTTAAATCATAATTGAAATAGTTCTAGACCTAATCTAATTGACTTGAGACAAACATACGAAGACTGAAATCCATGCGATTGACTTAATCAGGACAAACATGATGTTAATTCGAAACTCAGAAAAGAAAAGAAAAGGAAGATGAGGAGAAAAGTGAATCAATTTAAACATGAGTAAACAAGAAAATCTTACCTAATTACCACGACCTGAGACAGACTCCAACCATACTCGAAACGGAAAACCTCCAAAACTCCGCTCAGGATTTGGCTTCAGGAACCCTAGATTTGAAATTCGACCAGTCTTGGAGGCCTTTGAGAGGGTTTGATGTTGAATGTTGTATGGGGGGGACAAGGTGACCACAGGGTGTGATTTTGGGATGATTTGGTGGTGGCGCCGCCACCAGAGAATTTGTGGCGGCGCTAGGGTTCATAGTTTTAAATTTTAAATTCTAGTATCTTCAGGCTTGTTTGATGGAAGATAGTGATGGATTCATGGCGGGGGGGGGGGTCGAGATGAGTTGGTGGTATGAATTTGGTAGCGATTGGGGTGGTTTGTGTCATCGCCGCCGGCGGGCTTCACGGAGTGTATCAGGGCGGCGGCTCTAGGGTTTGTGAGGGGTGAGGTCGATGAGAGACGAAGGGGGTGGGGGTGCCCTTCAGACACTCTTATATTACGAGGACCCTACTTCGTAGCCGTTAGATCTGAAAACTTCGACGGCCAAGATTTGCTTACCTGAAACGGCGTCGTTTTGGTTCCTGGGGAGACTAGACCGGGTTTTGTGAACGGATTCGGGCTGTAATAAACGGATTTGAGGGACAAAATCGTTGGGCCTAGAGATTTGAATTTAGAGAACAGCCCAAAACCCACTCTTTTCTTTTCTATTTCAAAATAATTCAATTCAAAATTCCCTTTTCCCTCTCTCTTTTTTTTTCAAAAATTAATTAAAATCAGAATTAACTCCTAGAACTTAATTAAAAAAAACTAATTAAACCTATCATGATAATTAACACAATTAATTGAAAACAAATAAACAGAAAACCTACTCAAAATCAAAGCTAGAATTAACAGTGCAATTTAAACTATTTTTGTATGATTTTCCTTTTTATGCACAACTTAATTACTTAACTAATCCTAACATGTCAAGTTAAATCGAATGCACACATATTTTTTGTATTTTTTATTAATCAAAACGCGCAGGCAAAAATGCAAATAATTAACAGAAAATGTCACAGAAATCCACAAAATTGAAAATAATAAAAGAAATTATTTTGTTTTGAAAATGTAGGAGTAATTCATATAGGGCAAAAATCACGTGCTCACAGCTGCCCGTCTTTGCTCGGAAACACGAAGAGTTTTCGCGCAAAGACAAGTGAGTGGATACGAGCGATTTTTGCCCGTTTGAATACTCCATGTGAAGCATTTTTGAAAAGTTTGACCACACCCTGCTTCTGAGGTTGCCTACATATCCTCGGCTAAAAAGGAATCAGGTCAGTGTAGTTCGGGAAGGTCTGGTAGCTGGGACTACCATGAAGCTGTGGTTTCACTGTTGCTTTTGCTGCTACTGCTTACTAAACCCCCTTATTACACCGTGTCAAAGTAAAAAGAAGCTAGACTAAGCTATGATCTATGAATTACGAAATTCCTATCTATGTCTTCAAACTTGCTCTGGTAGTTCTTGTTGCCTTGTTAACTTGCATTTCTTCCAGTGGAATTCCTTTGTTGTTGCCTTGAATTGTGATTGGAGATGTTTTGCCATTTCTCCGAGTGATGCTTGACTGCTGAAACTAGAAATAAATGCCTCTGTTATCCAGGCGGGCTCCTGATTGCTAAAACTTGAAATACATGCCTCTATTCTCCAGGCGGGCTCCTGATTGCTAAAACTTGAAATGAATGCCTCTGTTCTCCAGGCGGGCTCCTGATTGCTAAAACTTGAAATAAATGCCTCTGTTCTCCAGGAAGGGTTCCTGATTGCTAAAACTTGAAATAAATGCCTCTGTTCTCCAGGAAGGGTTCCTGATTGCTAAAACTTGAAATAAATTCCTCTCTTTTCCAAGCTGGCTCCTGATTGCTAAAACTTGAAATAAATGCCTCTGTTCTCCAGGCGGGCTCCTGATTGCTGAAATTTGAAATAAATGCCTCTGTTCTCCAGGCGGGCTCCTGATTGCTAAAACTTGAAATAAATGCCTCTGTTCTCCAGGCGGGCTCCTGATTGCTAAAACTTGAAATAAATGCCTCTGTTTTCCAGGCGGGCTCCTGATTGCTAAAACTTGAAATAAATGCCTCTGTTCTCCAGGCGGGCTCCTGATTGCTAAAACTTGAAATAAATGCCTCTGTTCTCCAGGCAGTAAAACTTGACATAAATGACTCTGTTCTCCAGGGGGGCTCCTGATTGCTAAAACTTGAGATAAATGCCTCTGTTCTCCAGGCGGGCTCCTGATTGCTAAAACTTGAAATAAATGCCTCTGTTTTCCAGGCGGGCTCCTGATTGCTAAAACTTGAAATAGATGCCTCTGTTCTCCAGGCGGGCTCCTGATTGCTAAAACTTGAAATAAATGCCTCTGTTCTCCAGGCGGGCTCCTGATTGCTAAAACTTGAAATAAATGCCTCTGTTCTCCAGGCGGGCTCCTGATTGCTAAAACTTGAAATAAATGCCTCTGTTCTCCAGGCGGGCTCCTGATTGCTAACACTTGAAACAGATGCCTCTGTTCTCCAGGTGGGCTCCTGATTGCTAAAACTTGGAAAAAGTGCCTCTGTTCTCCAAGCAGGCTCCCGATTGCTAAAACTTGAAATAAATGCCTCTGTTCTCCAGGCGGGCTCCTGATTGCTAAAACTTGAAATAAATGCCTCTGTTCTCCAGGCGGGCTCCTGATTGCTAAAACTTGAAATAAATGCCTCTGTTCTCCAGGCGGGCTCCTGATTGCTAAAACTTGAAATAAATGCCTCTGTTCTCCAGGCGGGCTCCTGATTGCTAAAACTTGAAATAAATGCCTCTGTTCTCCAGGCGGGCTCCTGATTTCTAAAAACTTGAAAATAAATGCCTCTGTTTCAATCAAAGAAAAATCTTGTCAGTTTAAAAATGGTTGTTAGTTGATGGCATTCTTGCTGAAGACGTCTCCGCTGCTTTGTTTTGCCTTGCCTTGCTTCTTGAACTGGCCCTGAACCGTTTGCCTTTCTGATTGACTTTTGACCCCCATGACCTTCGATGACCTGAGTGTTTCATACCCGGACTGTTGCTTCTACCTCTCTGACCCCTTTTATCTGAAACTTTGCATCCCCCATAAGACTACCTGGTCAATCCACCGACGAAATTTCCGGTGACCCTTTATATCTTACTTTGCATTCATGTTATCTTTGGTATGTTCTGGCCCTAGTGTACTTTGCAATTGGGAAACTGGTAGTGAGCCTCGACATCCTTTCTTCTTTGTTTTGAACGCGACTAACATTGGAACATCTTGAAGAACAAACCTCAAAAGGAATGAAATGCAATGACCTTGAGAGTTAAGGATAAAAGAGTCCATAACCGGACGATTTAGAAAACGGAAAGAAAAGAAAAAGGGACTTATCTGAGTGGAACAACTGGTACCATTGATCATGACATGTATTTCGGACTAATCGGCCCAATCCGCCCATCCAATCAACTTTCACCTGCCACGCTTTGTTGCCCCAGAATTCCATAATCCTGATTTCTTCAACCAAACCCTAACCTTGTTCATCCTGCAGTGTCTTGAATGGTTTCACC